>NC_142738.1:20332500-20580000 GCF_051943395.1 Hippocampus bargibanti | reverse complement strand
AAATAAACTCTTACACACAGCAGAAAAACCAACCCTTGAAGTCAACATTACCTTGCGGAATGAAGGAAGTTTCCCCTCATATCGGTAAAACCAGCTAAATGCTATGGAGATGAAACAATAGCTCAACATTAACCCATTAGAATTGTGAGTAAATATAAGAATACATCACACATATAAGGAAAGCAGGGAATGGAAGAGATCTAGGTTTGCCCTATTTGTACTGAACCACAGACAGTGTCCATGGATTTACAACAACAACAAAACCACACCAGTTCACACATGAAAAGTATATCCAAACTGACTCTATATTTACTTTTTCTTGATCTACCTACCAATCGCCATTCTAAGTTAAGAATGTACATAATATTTGAGAATGATGGGGATGATAAGGAATCAATTGTTACAGGCCAGGTCAAATGTTAGACTAGGTTGTCAAAGGAAGTCAAGCCCAAGTTTGTCCATCTATTTATTCACACTCACTGGTCTGTCCTGCTCATCATCCTTGGCCTCATCTGTGAATGAGCTGACTTCATCATCTTATTGAAGGTTGATAAGAAGCAGCACAGCACACACCAGTGATTAAGAAAAGACAGTGGTCGGATCTAGCCATATGCTTAAAGCTCAAGTTGAAAAAAAGATGACATTTTCATGCAGCGGTAGAAGAACCAACTTGGGGACTTACGAGAACTTTTGGGCTTCGGAGACTGAGTGGTTGTAATCTCAAATGGAGTGGGTGAAGGGCTCCTCTGAGGAGCCTGCGGCCGCTCGGTAGTCCCGTAGTCTTCTTCCCACTCTCTGTGATGTTTCCTCTCCACAGCTTCAATCCTAAAGAGGATGACAAAAATATTTGCATGAAGATGTTGATGCCATCTCAAACAGCACAAATCCAACTGATTACCTCTCCATCTCCTGCTTGTAGCGGTGCTCTTCCTCTGCAGCCTTCTGCGAGATCTCCATTTTCCTTCTAGTGATAAAATGCAAAGGTCACATTGTTTAACCCTTCACACAACATTCAGTACTTGAAGTCAGAGGTAATTGTACAGTATGAAAGCACTTCATCCAGCATGTTAGTCTTCCTCTGGGAGTTGTACGTGGTGATATTAATCTGCACCCAATATTCCTGCATGTTAAGTACAATCACAAGAGACAAGACAAAGAAATATAAAATGTAGTACATTTTATATTTATTTGTAATTCGCTATCCGAACATCTTTAAACATCTTTTTGCATCGTTTGTTTACGTTTTGGACATCCTGATACGTCATATCCTGCCTTCCATTACATGATGTCACATCCTATTATGTCCGTCTTATAAATGCTCTCCCAGCGGTCTTTCGGGCTCTTCCTCCTTCCTCTTTTCTTTCTGTCCCTTCTCGGCCGGCCCCGCGATGCCCCTACTGTCTACAAGATTAAACTAATTTATCCTGTTCAACACCTGGCTTCCTGCTGATTTAACCATCCTCTGCTATCAACACCCTGAGAAGCCATGAACCAGGAACGAACGATCACTTTCAACCCATTATTTTCCACAAATTGTGCTGCAACTCCACTATTGTTATCCACATGGGTTGAGTGTGTGCACAGTCTGTCAGATATCCATTCAAATCTTAACATTGATTTCCTTTTACACAAAGCCAAATCAGGCAACAATGTTTAGTTTTGCCCATTTTCTAAGATATTATTTTAAAAAAGAAAAATGCGCTCCAAGCACTTCCTGTAAATAGAAAACAAATGATTTTGAACGTTTTCATCTTCTGACCACTTATTTTTAAAATTTCAAATTTGTGTTTTTCCAATTCCATTCTCATTGTGCCATTAAGATGAATTGATCAATTTACATCAAACTTCACCATCAGCTACTGTATTCCAGCGTGACAAGGTACTGCGGGTAAAACAGATTGAAGTTTTGATGAAACTAAAATTCATATGAGACACTGAACATCAACACCTGACCAAATGAACCATATTATGACAATATTTAAACCAGAGTTTGTTCAAATCAAAACTGTAGAATGTTTAAACGCATACTTCCACTGGGCTTGTTTACCGCAAGCAAAAGACACAATTTGTTCAAGTCATCAAACAATGTAGGTGTGCTGCATTCTTTTTTCGGGGTGAAACACCCAGCTCACTATGATAAAGCCATTAAACAATCAGTAACTTACTGCCTCTCCTTCTCCTGCTGCTCTTTAAGAATCTTATTGGTCTCCATAGCCACCCTCTTCTGATGCATGAGCTCCTGCCTGTCCAGTTCCCTGCGTGCCTCCACTGCCAGACGCTCTTCATCCGTCATAAACAGCTCACTGCCCTAAAATAAATAAATAATAAATCGGCAGAGAAAAGAATAGTGTGAGCCAACCAACCTCTTAGACTGTGAGGCCAATGTCGCATTTCATCTTAGAGCTTGACTATTAGCCCATTGTTTGCATGATGGGAAAATCTGTGAAAACAGCACTAAAAATACATTGATGGTTTGCATATCTGCGTCAAAGTGGCCCATGTTTAAATCTCATTTAGTACATCACTTAGTAGCTTTTGTCCGTTGTTCAGGATCGGCCATTTCTCTCCCATGGACTGAAAACATGATGTACGGGTTAATTTCACAATCTGGCAGTAAATGTGAATCTGAATTGCTGTTTGGCAGTTTTTGCATTGAGATTGATTAGCCACTAATCGAGTTTGTATCAACCCTCTATCAAGATCACTTAATGTGGACAAGTGGTGTTGCAGAAGGATGGCTGGATTGAAGGTTCAAAGAAGATGTAAATTGCAGAAGCATGTTAGTATTTCCGCTCACGAAAATCTCTAATCTTGAAAAACATACTCAAATTTGAGTCATCCATAGGAGGACATTCTACATCCATTGTATGGAGGAGGAAAATACAAAAACAAATGCATTTGACAGACACCGTAAATAGGACGAGGATGATGCCGCTTGTCATTTATTACACATTCATCATCAACAGCCTGACGTGAACAAGCTCATGAAAGATGTGGTTGATGGTAAATGATGAGAGACCAATGGGAAGGCCTAATGATGGAGCCATGAAACCACAGGAATGTGGCTCGCTGGCAGGATATGAAAAACAAAATGAGCATGCGCTATTTGTGTCCGAAACAATTGTTGGCCAAGGTGAAATGTAAATTTCTCCTCTGTGAGACTAATAAAGGCTAATCCAATTCAATTTCATGTGAGTTCCAAAATCAGTACTGATTGTCTACTCTTTAAGAATGGAATGAATAGCCAACATCACAAGTGAAATATACAACAAAAGTTTAAAGGACAACCGACGTCTCCGGACAAGTTGTGTCCATAATTTGTAAAATGGCTTCAAATGACTTCTACTGAGCGTATTTTAATAAGATTCCACCGCATATAGCTATATTTTACATTTTAAGACTCGCGCTGAATATTCAGGAAGTCTTGTTTTTGAGTTGGTGACGAGTCTGTACGTGACGTCACGAAAGGAACGCCCCTTACCGGGAAAAAAAAGACGCATAGTAGCGGTCCTTCTATCACGTCAATGTATTTTGCTGTAAGGTTTGGTCTGAGGACCTCGTGTTGCACCTAAAAGCCGCCAGAAGAGGGCTTCCAAGCTCCATGTAAGGAATTTATACGCCTGTGGAAAGGAGGTGGCCACAGGAGGCCATTTTGTGCCTCTTTCTTAGTGAGAAATTTCCCCTCAATGTTGCCTCAAAATGACAGGGAATAACTTCTTTAATCGATTGCAAACATGTATGCTTTCCTCTTCAGAACTATTTGAATCATATTCATAACTGGATGTGGAATAAGAAATCATATTCTCCGATTCTGAAGCCATTGTTTTGATTCTCCAGTTATGCAAGACGTCTTGCAGTGACGTCACGAACTGGGGACGGGACTTTCTGAAAATGCCCAATTCGCAGCTCAATTTTTTTGCAGATTTTGGACACTTTAAGTCATTTTTATTGGTGTTTTCCATTTGAATAAAAATTTCATACTGCATGTTTTGGGTATTTTAGATGCTATAAAACATTTTTGTGATGTCAGTTAAGAAACAAAAAAGTGACATCGGTTGTCCTTTAAAACACATATGTCATCATGTAATGTTAGAATATACTTACAGCTCCTGTCAGAACAGTAATGGTCAGGCTTCGGCTGCTTTTGAGGACTCGCACAGCCTTGTTGGTCATAAAATATGGAAAGGCAACAAAATAAGATCCAGTTTGATTTTTTTCACAGGCGTAATAATCCACATGACACAAATAATGTGGCGTACGCCTTGTAAACAATTCTGATAAAATCTTTCCGTCAGCAACCAATTTACAGTCCTAGTTTATAATAGACAACATCCTCTCTTGCTAAACCCTTTTGAGTATGTGAATACTAAATTTAGTGAAGTATTGAAATGGAAATGAAAGGACAGCATGGTCAAACCTAAGAAGTCACTGTACGACAAATTTTCAGCATTTACCTCTTTGTGGTCCACATTGGTGAAGTCCACCCCATTCACCTCCACGATCTGGTCTCCAATCTATATTTTGTACACACATACGGACATTTGCAGTTGACGCCAGAAAGCCCCACAGATCATCTGAATATCGGGGGCACTCACCTGAAGCCCGACCTCCGCCGATAGTGAGCCTGCTTTGACGTTGCTGATGTAGATCCCAGGTTTCTGTGTGGGTCCACTGGAGATGCTGATGCCCATACCTTTGGTACCGACAAGGCTGAGGAAAACCTTCTTCTCCTTGATCTCCTTCCCTCCAATTGATGCCAAACCAGCAACACTGCTTTTTTTTTCCTGTGTTGCACATCATGCAAGAACAACATCGTGCAAACGCTGACTGGTGATGATTCAAAGAGCTCAAGGTCAAAGTATTTTTTTTCTGTGACCTTATCTGTATGGCGTGATTATATTATCATAACTGAGCACACAGTAGAAGACAAAATATACACTTGTCAAAAATAATATATTAATGGTTTTTGTATGTCTTCTATTCTACCCTTTATAGAATTATTACTGGAATTGGATATTATCACAATCAACTTGATCTTTGTTGGCTACCATGATATTACAGCAAGGCTTGAAAAGGTGCAGTGAATTAAAATGTCTTATGACACCTTCCTGATTCTTACTCACCCCTGATTCTGACACAAATTGATCGACAAACTGCCACTTGAGGGGTTCATCGGAGGAGCTAGACACACAAGAAAGTGTTCATAATGTCTCACTTGCACAATGATAACTTGGAAAAACAGATTAAACTAAATTATACGAAGTAATGTACCTTTTTACAGGAATCATCCCCACATCTACAAAAAGTAAAAAAATACATAAAATATTGAATGATACGACTGCTGTGACAAACACAAAAACATGACTCATACGAGAGCATATAATTAACGCACGTCTGACTTTGAGCGACACAATCTTCTTGGTCTTGATCAGACTGATGACTTCCTCATGTATACAGGAAGAGATGGAATATCCGTTGATGCGAACAATCTCATCACCGACCTTGAGTATCAATACAGTATGGAATAGCATGATTAATGCATTCAGAATTTCCTGAAATCATTGTTAACCAAGCAATTTACGTGATTTTCCAGTCCGTTTAAAGAATAGGCTTTACTGATCCCCATGAATTGTTTATATTATTGGTACTGACCTTACACCTTCACTATAAAATGTATTCAATGCTTTAGATGTCACCCTCTTCAAGACAATGAATTCAAATGAGAGCTTGCAGGTAAGCCGATCAATTTGTATCAGATGCGTTGGGGGAAGGATACATCTAAAACAACGTGGATAGGGACCATCGATGACTGGCATTGGTCACCCTGGATTTTGACCAAATCAGACAGTTCTGTTGTTTTTGCCATTTGCAGTTTAACAGTACAGTGATACCTTGGCTTACGAACTTAATTGTTTCCCAGACAGAGTGTGTAAGGCGAAAAGTGCATGTCCCAAAAATGATTTTCCCATAGGAAACCATTCAAATGAGAATAATCAGTTCCCAGGTCCCCATAAAACACAATTTTCTACTTTATAATTTTCTAAGCCTTAAAACTACACAAAATATACCTTATTTTATGTATAATGAATGTGCTATGGTATTCTAATTAAATCAATAAACTGTACTATATAATAAAGGCGTTGTATTTACCTTTGTGATGGTCGTTGATGGCTTGATGTAATAGAGTGGACGGTTTCATCAGCATTAAACACTTGATTAGGAACGTAACCTTCTTCTTTCACCATCTTGAGGAATGATGGAATGATCCCTTGTAGGTGCTTTCTCTGTGATAATTGTATCTAGTTCCTCATCAATTGTGTTCTGTTTAGCTGGGTTGATCGCTTTTTGCATCAAGTGTACAGATGGCTCGTGCGGGTTGTTTGTGGATCCTGATTGATGGGATATTTTAACCTTGCAGTCTACACTCTGCCTTTGAGCCATCAAAGTTGAAACTCTCTCACTGTCGTCTGCCTTACTCTTTAATGTTTAAACCAGCCCTCCTCACTGCTGCATTCTCGATCAATCACGCGGCTTTAACCGAAGACTGGGGGTGGGGAATAGAGGACAAAAACAGTCGGCTGCCATTTTGTTGTTAGAACGGGCTCATTCGCGGACGACACATCACTCATTGAGGCAGCTCTGTGTAAGAAAAAAGTCCGTATGCCAAGGTAAAATTTTTATAAATGTAACGTTCGTAAACTGAAAAGTTTGTAAGCCAAGGGGTTCGTAAACCGAGGTATCACTGTATTATTTTCTAAGGCCCAACTAAACTATTTCATTCAACTGATATACAGTAAAGTCTCGTTATATCGATATCGGATATATCGATAGTCCCGGTTATATCGATACTATTTCTATGCACGCACGGAGAAAAATACATGCAAACAGGGTCGGATATATCGATAGTCCCGGTTATATCGATATTTTTTCGGACTCCCTTGAATATCGATATAACGAGACTTTACTATATTTCGAACCACATATAATATATCTGAATGCTTCTTGCCAAGTACTGCCTGGTACGCATTTCTAAATACCATTTCAAGAATAGAGGTGTATTGTAAGTCCTTGCCTTTTATATACAGGATTATGAAGAAAACAGAGAATAAACAAACCTGAAGACCAACATTAGCAGCCTGCCCATCAGTGACGATTTGTGATATGTAGAGACCACAGCCAAACTCCAACCCTCCTCGGACACTTAAACCCAGTCCATCACGATGTGTGCGATCCAATCGCACCTCTTTCAGCTTCCTGAACACACGCATGTCGTAGGGGGACATAAAAAAGGTAATAGCAGAAAGAGTATGTCATGAAAAGAGATCTTATTAGTTTTATGATTCAAACCGCTTCTAAGAAATGTATGCCATTCGACACACCTGGACCTCTTCGGGGTTAGCAGGTCGTACTCGACCTGGTGTTTGAGTGGGATGAGCGGTCGGATAGCATCAAACAGGGGCAAACGCTTTGGTTCATTGATTACTAACTTCAGGTCCCCAACAAGGACAGGCAAATCCATGGACCTGTCACACAGTAATGTAAAAATAACTATTTTTATTTCATTTAATCAGACATGATAGGACCTGAAATAGGAAGTCCACGCAAAATTGATTGCAAATTTCCCCATTGCGGGACGAATAAAGGTATTCTGATTCTGATTCTGATTCTGATTCTGAAAACTTTTCCTTCCACGAATATGCTCAATGCACCTGCATATGTCCAAACGCGCTATTCCAATTAATATTGCTTTTGCAGAATATGAGTTAAGAAGTCAACTCCACCAATTTTATTACATCTCGTGTACATTCGGAAAGCCCCCTTGCTGCCCATCTTTAAAACCTGCCTCAAAACTCACTTGTAATCTTTGGCATATGACTCAGCATGATTCAGACTTGATCTTAGTTTTATTTCCTGGTGCTTTCTACTATCTTTGTGACTGCTTTGGTTCCTGTATATAATAGTCCATGTTAAGCGCTTTGTTACAACTTCTGCTGTTGTATATATGATATATAAATAAATATGTATGGTATTGTATTGTTTATAGATATACAGTAAAGTCTCGTTATATCGATATCGGATATATCGATAGTCCCGGTTATATCGATACTATTTCTATGCACGCAAGGAGAAAATTACATGCAAACAGGGTCGGATATATCGATAGTCCCGGTTATATCGATATTTTTTCGGACTCCCTTGAATATCGATATACACAATCATTGTGTTGTCATGCTATTTACTATGTAGTTTTTTGACTTTTCTGTTCTTTTGACTTCAAGACGGCGCCGCGGGAGTGGCTGCCTTTCCAGCAGCTCATGTATTTTGTTTTTCTACTTTCATTTCTTTCATCACTTTGCTGTTGTGAAATGTAAATTTTTCCACTGCGAGACGAATAAAGGCAAATCCAATCCAATCCAAATCCAATCCAATCTAGTGGGACTTTCTTGTTGAAGCGACAGTAGATGATACTCCGTCAACTATAGAGATTATAAAACAAAATGACACAAACTCAAACTGGTGATTATATTCCCATGTTCAAAACAGATCTCTCTGCTTACATATGAGTTGTGTTTCTACATGCTGAAAACGTGATGCATATGTGCCATCAATCCCTCACAAAGACAAATGGAAGACTCCTACGATGACCTTCTATGTTCTATTCTGGCAGAGTTATGATTATTTTGAGGAATAAAATCCGAGTACCCTCATTTATATTTTTCTCTGTCAATAGTACACTGACTTTACAGAATCCCAGAGAGATGAGAAGGTCGCTTTATTTGATTAACTTCCTTTAAAGAATAGAAATATCACATTCCATTGTTGTTTATTATTGTGATGAATAAAGATTTTACATATATAGTTTTTGTAACAAATTAAAGTACAGTAAAGTCTCGTTATATCGATATTCAAGGGAGTCCGAAAAAATATCGATATAACCGGGACTATCGATATATCCGACCCTGTTTGCATGTAATTTTCTCCGTGGGTGCATAGAAATAGTATCGATATAACCGGGACTATCGATATATCCGATATCGATATAACAAGACTTTACTGTATTTGTAAGACAAGGGGCGACTATGCACATACATACAGTATATATCTTTACACTGACGAAGATCATATTTTTGGGAGCCACGGCATGGGGGCAAAAACTTTATATCTGACGTTTCTGTGCAAAGTACCTTTCATGTATTCCACCAATGGGTAATAATGATGCAGTCAAGACTTTTAAAGATTCCAGAAGTATATAAATAACTGTGAAATCAGAGCACCAATGGAAAAAGCAAACCAAATTATGTGTCCAGTTCAAGACAAACCCCACATTAACGAAAGCATCAAGATAAACACAACTGTACACATTTTTCTCCCATTGAATTATTCATTAATTGGTGCCATTTTAGAATTGCTTGGAAGGTGAACGTGGGCCTTTTGTGAAAAACTGCCCAGGCATGTCAGGGTACAGTGGAAACATAAGCGGCTTAAGCCACGGAAACACAGGTACAAAGATGATTGAAACCAAGACCTGCACCGAGTCCCCCCCCCCCCTTCCTCACAGCACACAAAAACTAGGTTGCTCTCATAAATCCTAAAGGATATCATTCTACACATTATTTTATTGAAGGATAAGAAATCAATTTACAGAGATCTTATTTCCATGCTGCTAAACACCTGCAAATGGGCAGACAGGTGGTGTAAACTCGTATTACTTTCAAAGGATGGTATGTACAAGTATACTGTATACGGTACCCACTGTTAAGTGAAACCACCATTTATAATCATTTGGTCAGTATTATTATAATTTGAAAAAAAAGAATAAAAATAACAGAAAGCACCGAGACCTGAATACTCATGCAATTTCAAATACACAAAAGCAATTACTCACTTGTGATACATGCGGAGGACATCATACAAGTAGTCCTTCTCTGCCTCATTTTCAATCAACAACTCCACCTGCAAGAAAGTGAAAACTTTTCTAACCACAGCATAGGGTGAGACATGTTATAGCAGGAGTCATACTACAAACCTTATGGCAACTCAGATGTCGAAGGATGGTTTTTAAGAAGCGCTTTGGCCAGTCAGTAATGTAACACATTTTCCTTGTTTACAATTCTGTATATGGAGATTAACTTCCCTGATAGATTTAGGATTCCACAAAAACTTTTAGTTTTTCTGAAAAGTTAACGCTAGGTTGAGCATGATGAGGCTTCTGCACGGAACGAAGCTTTACAACTGTTTGTCGTCTCCCAACAAACCACAGCAATGGAATGAGAGCAGTACAGTAAGGGAGGCTGGAGAAGGAAGGTCGGGAGTGTCATATTACATCTCAAACAAAGGGGTAAACATTCACACTCTGAAGTCAATCACACATAACTTAAAAAGTGCACAAACATGTACACAAAACTAATTAATGCTCAAGATAGAACTACTTCCGTTTCAAAACATGGAAGCTTTTTACATGCACACTATGGTGACAATTATGTGTCAATGGATCAACATGTCTCAGTCGTCAATTGGTTAGCACTACACTGCCTCACGGTGCAGTTACAGGGTGTGATTATGGGCCTCTCGTGTGGAGTTTGCATGTTCTCCTTGCATAGCAGGTTAATGGGACACTCTAAATTGTTCCTCGGTGTGAGGTGAGGTGAGCATGAATGGCTGTTAGTCTATGTGTGCCCTGTGATTGGCTGTCAACCAGTTCAGGCCGCACCCTGTCTACTGGCAAAGACGGATGGGATATTGTATTAGAAAGTAGACTAGAAAATGGATGGAGGCAGGAAGGGACGCATGCATGCATGGATGGATGCATGCATAGGTGTATCTACATGAGGTTTATGGCTGCCATAAATGTCTTTCTCCACTCTTGCCTGAACAGCATAAGGACTTTGGCACCATAAACCAATAACGGAAGAAAGGATGGTCAGCCACACATTTTGAAAAAGCGCCATGTGTGGTTAGTGGGCTACTGCTATCATTTATTTATTTTTAAACATTGCTGTAGGGAAATAGTGTCATAAAAAAAACTAATAGATCTCAACCCCTCAAAACAAATGTGTATTCAACAGTCGTGTAATTACACATGGCAGGCTTACTCAGTTGAAACTCAAAGAAACACAGAGAGAGCACAACACACAGCAATGAACAAAGCCTCTCTCCATTCAGCCTCTAATTAAACCCTTGAATTCCCAATATATTCCGGCTGAGATGCTCATCTCTGGCACATCTACATTATTCAGTGTCGGTTTGCCCTTTATCAGAAGCTATTGTGCGTCTCAGTCCAGCACAGATGCTTGTATGGTGATACCATCACGTACTGAGCGTAAAGCCCCTCAAGCCATATCACATTCCCTTCCTCTGTTGTTCAACTTACCTTTTTAAGAGCTATTTCTGTGATGGATGGGAAACCAAAATGCCTGCTACACTCGCATAACATCTTATATAACATCATGCATGACGAAATAAACACAAATGTTGTGGATGTTGTGGTCAGTATTGTTATAATTTGAAAAAAAAAAAACAGAAAGCACAAAGACCTGAGTCATAATAATAATAATAATAATAATAATAATAATAATAATAATAATAATAATACATATAATATCACTGTTGTCATTTAAGTAGTTATGCTTGGAATAAGAATGAAGGACAAAAACAACCTAAACTATATTTACTGTATAGCAGATTTGGGTCTGCTTTTTTATTCATTTTTATTTTCATGTAATTTCCCAGTACGGACTGTATTCATCTAAGAACCTTAATGTTTGAAAAAAAGAAATTATGTTGATTGTTTCCTGATTGGACAGGTTTTTTCAAATTTGTAGTCGCACATGAAAATTTTCTGTAAATGACACATTGTACATAATCTGAAATGTTTTATGACTTACCTTGTGCCTGAATTCACGAGCAACTTTGCGCTCCATTGCAGGAAAGGAGAAACCAACAGGTTTTAGCCAACGAAGTGACGTGAACTGCCTGTGAGGGTTAAATTTGACCCAAGTAAAACCAGGAGAGTAAGTAAAGTACCACGAGTACAGTATAACTTCCGGCAATAATTTCACAATAAAAATAAACTAACGGAAACACCATTGATCAAGAAAAAGAGTAAATATAGATTTGTTTTCGAATTGTTCTATGAAGTAAACCATATACTTTATTGCATGCAATCGAAGAAGCCCAAAATGGAAGATTTCATTTTCAATCAGTTCTAAACTACTTTCATTTTCAATTACAGGTAGTACATCCACAACATCTGAAGATGTAGTCCTTGATCAGATAAACATACGTAGAAAACTTCACCCACGGTCTTTAGCATTTAGAAAAGGAGAAAAAGAGACTGAAAAAATAAACTTGTGCAAGAAGAATAAAACATAAATGATAGGACCTATAAATTTACTAAATGTACTTGTGGTGGATGTGAGAGTAATACTAATGAAGCTTTTTGTATTATTGTTATTGTTATTGTTATTGTTATTGTTATTGTTATTGTTATTGTTATTGTTATTGTTATTGTTATTGTTATTGTTATTGTTATTGTTATTGTTGTTGACGTTTATTTTGACCAACTACATTTGTTTACGGTGTCGACGATTGTACTGTAATTAATTATTTTGTCTGCCGCTAGATGGCAGATGATTTACCACCTCTCCCGTTTCAACCCAAACAAGACGAATAAGTGTAGATTTCCGGGTTTCAAACTGCCACATATGCAACGAACAGCAAGAAACATCAGAACACCTCCACGGTATGTGACAATTGACTAATGTATCATCATGACTACTAAGAATCCAGACGTCTTTTTATTTTCTTCATAATACATATCATATTCGAGACCTACGCAATGCAAACGACAATTACGACTTTTTGAGTACATTACAGTAATATGGTCCTTATTTATATTGACACTGCCAAGTGCAAAACAGCTTCTGTGCTAAATGAATATGTCTGCGAGGCGGATACGCGTACTGTTAATCATCTGAAATGCAATCTCGTATATTGTGTCGAAGTAGTGCAGTTCAAATGTCCCGCTTCTCCAAGCGCCCTGTCAGTGAAGTGAATCTTTATCTCCGCCTCCTCAGTGTTCAACGACATTGAACGCCTCTTTGTGTTTGTGATTACCAATTGAACGTTTCATTTCATGCATTCACAATTGTATTGTTTTATTTTCATGTTTTTGACAAAAATAAAATACGCACACAAATATGAATGTTTCTAAATGGTACAGTACATCTGACGGTCACGATGTTAACCAAAAATGAGTAAAAGCAGCATCTTGATGTTGTGTTTATCCAACTTGATTGTGAAAGTGGGCACAGTGTTCGAACTAATTTGTCCTAAATATTCATTCATTCATCTTGCTGGCAGCTTTATCCTCACGAGGGTAGCTAGAGCCTATTCCAGCTGTCTTCGGGCACGAGGCGGGGGACAGCCTGAATAGGTTGCCAGCCAATCCCAGGGCACCCAAAGACAACCAACAATTCACTCTCACACAATTTCGAGTGTTCAATCAGCTTGCCATGCATGTTTTTGGAATGTGGGAGGAAACTGGAGGACCTGGAGAAAAACCACACGAGCCTGGAGAGAACATGCAAACTCCACACGTGGAGGCCAACGCGGGATTTAAACTCGCAACCTTTGCACTGTGAAATTTCCGTGCTTACTACTCAACTACCGGGCTGCCCTTTGTCCTAAATAAATAACAAAAATAAGTCTGCCAATATCCATACATCCATTTTCCAGACCGCTTTATCCTCGTTAGGGTCGCGGGGCGTGCTTGAGCCTATCCCAGCCGTCTTCGTGCACTAGGCGGGGGACACCCTGATTTGGTTGCCAGCCAATTGCAGGGCACATGGAGACAAACAACCCTCCGCACTCGCACTCACACCTCGGGACAATTTGGAGTGTTCACCCATCCTGCCATTTCGAACGTGGGATGAAACTGGAGTACAAACCGGAGAACATGCAAACGCCACACAGAGTGGCCGGACTGGGTCTTGGACTCACGGTCTCTGCACTGTGAAGTCGGCTTGCTAACCACTCGACTACCAAGCTACCTGTCTGCCAATATAATTATTTTTATAATGACATTAACTTCTGTGGTCTGACAAATAGTTTGTATTTGTGAAAAAGTATGAAACTCATACTTGTACACATGCAAACAAGGCTGAATTTACGTGTCTGTCGACATTAGCAACGATAGAGTAGTTTAGAATTTATCGAAAACACGTCTGTTTTCAATATTGTAGTTTTTTTTCTAATGATAAAACCGGTTCACTTGACATTGTACATTCATAACTGTGCATGATTTTTTACAGACTATTGTTTTGTTTTGTTTTTTTTTACTAATTTGAGCATTTTCATCTTTATGAAGTACATAGAGTTGCTTGTTCTGTAGCCACAAGGGGACACAAGCCAGTGTCTTAGTTGTATTAAGTTCTGTCTTCTTGATCTCTATATATATCTATCTTTGGCCTTCGTCAGAGTGTCTGACGAAGGCGGAAGTATACCCCGAAACATGTCAGGTAATTGAACACCTAAAATACACTGTCTGTAAGAAAAGAATCGTTTTAAGTAAGCCAGTGTCTTAGTGTGCTGGTCCCAAGCCCGGATACAGTGGATTGTGTCAGGAAGGGGGGGCATCCGGCGTAAAAGCTTGGCCAAAACAAACATGCCAATCAAACCTCTGAAGATGGAGGACACTGATTCGCTGTGGCGGCCCCTGAAGGGAAAACCTGAAAGGAAAAGAAAGAAAGTATTAATTGTGTCATATTACATTCTTTTCTCCTCTATATTTTTAGTTTTGCCTTAAGATGGGATCCCCCAAAAAAGTTCATCGGCACAGAGGTAATAATATTTTTTTAAATATCAACCATGTTATTAATAATATATCCCTCTGTTACCCTGCTTACATTTGGTCTCAATATACTGTATGTCAATGTCTTAATCATATAATATTCTTTTTATGTCTGTGTATAACATAATATTAAATCATTCACTGCCATTCTCAAATTTATTCTGGAATTGAAAATATGTCGTAGAGCGTCATTCCCGAATTTGTTTGGGTTTTGGTTTTTCTTGCAGAGGGTGCCAATAAACCGCTGCTCAGACTTCAAGCAATTTTTTTTTCCCTTCCACGACTGGGCAGCATTTCCCTTTTTCCATGTTAGCGCTTTGTTTCAGCTTCAGCTGTTTAAGCGCCATAGAAACCAATATGTATGTATTGCATTGTATTTTGTGCAGCCAACCTAATTTCAAGGTCATAACGCCAGACCCATATAGTTTAGGAATTAATTCTTTTTTTTTTCTGATGAAAGAAGAGTCTCAGGTTTCTCGCGCAGCATTTAATGTCGTCCTAAAACTCACTATTCTGTGGGTCCTGGAATTTGAGTGAAAATGATAAATACCCTGGCACTGGAGTGGGCACATTTTTGCACATCGTCTGGCAGTGAGTGAATTCATATGGAAGGTATTGGTATTCCACTCCAAAAGAGTAACACGTCATTCGTTTTGCAGATGCTTTGCCTGTGGGAATAATTCTGGGAAGGAAACAGACTCCCCACTTCCTCCCCTCAATGAGCGGTTGGCCCACCTTCGGCCCTCCAGAGAACTTTTGGAGTTCTACAAGGAGAAAATTGCCCAGTTTGATGGAGACCATGGGCAGCTGTTGAAGATGTTGGAGAAGTACAAGAGTATCATAGATGACCAGGTGAGGCAAAGTGATGGGCTTTTGATTTGCATGTAGCAAAAGATATGTTCCTGTGTGTACTTAGATCTCTGTTTTGAATATCTTATGCCAGCATAAACTACTGGGTGACTTGCGGAAACGTGAAAGTGAGATTGCAGAGCTGCAGAGTGCGCTGAGTGACATGCAAGTGTACCTCTACCAAGAAAGAGAACAGGCTCTACGGCTTCATGCAGAAAATGACAGACTAAAGATCAGGTGGGAACAAAAGCACACATAGCATTCTTTTAAAAAGAAAGCCCCCTATGGTCACTCGAAGGCACCGTACTAATCTAAGTCAGTCAACTGTGCCGCGGCACGTTAGTGTGCCGTGAGAGATCGTCAGGTGTGCCGTGAGAAACTATCCAATGCCCCTTTTTCAAATGTAAAATTTGACAAACATTTATTATTTAGTTTCTGCCAATATTAGGTCATTGTCCTGTGTCCGTGCTGAAAAGACTGGGAGGGTAATTTAATATTCGTCCGTGTGGCAACACGTCACTGATTGCCTCTTTCCTGCGAGATGGTTCGCGGTGTGCCGCAAAAAAAAATCCAATGTAAAAAAACGTGTCTTGCTTCAAAAAAGGTAGAAAAACAATGATCTAAGTCATTATTATGGCCTCTTAAAATTGCTGTTTATTAGTTATCTATCTATCTATCTATATATATATATATACAGTAAAGTCTCGTTATATCGATATCGGATATATCGATATATAGTCCCGGTTATATCGATATTTTTTCGGACTCCCTTGAATATCGATATAACGAGACTTTATATATATATATATGGCGGCGAAGAGCCAGAGAAGTGCTGGGAGGTGAAACATTTTCACTAGCTTGTGTTAGCTTTTCCATCATTAGTAGGCTATTCGTGGAGCAAGGGAAAGAGACAGAGCGATCTAACAGTTTCTACTTTATCACACGGAGTCACGTGGTTAAAAAAAAGAAGAAGAATGCAGATCTTGAGCAAAAGTGAAGTGATGAAATTTGGTTGGTTGATGTAATGAACCCAAATGATGCCCTAAAGAAGCATGCATCGAAAGCAGATGTTTGTGCTCGGTTGCGAAACATTTTTGAGCATGCCATTTAATGTGGCCAAAGCATACGGTAATATAAATGTTTGCATTATCCTTGAAATTGTTACATTATTAAGTCATTTTCTTTTTTCATAATCCTTCCGTGACCGGGTACCATATTTATTCGACGTCAGCTTTTCCTTCAATTTTTCTCACCCATCTCTTTAATGTTGTCTAGAGAGCTAGAGGACAGAAAGAAAATTCAACACCTTCTTTCCCTCGTGGGTACAGATGATGGAGAGACCACATATTTCCTGCGGGAACCTCCTCATAAGGTACAGGTTTTCATCATATACTATACTGTATGTATTAATGATATGTGTATTGTTGAAATTTGTGCTAAGTATGACATCACCGGCTGATAATGGTAGAGTTGTTACCACAGTTTCAATTTTGTGTCTTGTTGGAGTCGATACATTATTCACTTTATGTAGTGTTAGCTCTGACGTTGCGATTTGGAGGTTACACTCCATTTTTTCCAAGTTGTGTTATTTTTACGAGAAGTACGTTGGAAATAATTGTGTAAAAAAAATATATTCCTAGGTGGCGATCAAACAGAAGAACCAGGAGTTGGGGGAGAATCTAAATCTCAGGCCAACAATTTTAAAACCAATTGTGACCAGCAAAGGTCTGAAAATTTGAAGACTTTAATTTTCTTATCCTATATGACCAGATTGATATATTACGGGGGAGTTATCTGTTCTTTTTGCGCTGTGTTGTTCATTTAATCCAGTAAAGAAAATGCGGGGGGAAAGGGACTACATGATTATTTTACTTGCCTGTTTTTTATTTATTTATGAATAATGTCACTCTCGCGTTCCCTTAGCCGAGATCATCAAGAAGGCAAAATTTGCAGATTTGGGAACTGGCGATAGTTTGGAAAAATGTAAGACAGACAATCATACTTTAATACTACAGGTAAGGACCATGATTTCTTCCTTGTATTTAAATGTTGTAGATCACAGGTGTCAAAGTCAAGGCCCGCGGGCCAAATCCGGCCTGCCACATCATTTTTTTTCGGCCCATGAAAGCAAATCAAACTTAAATTCCATGATGATTGCTAAAATCTGAGCCAAAATTTCATATTTTTGGATGTCAACCACAATAAAAGTCATTATTCTTGACTTAAGATTTGAAAACGAGTTATTCATTAATTTGCTGTGTGCTCTATATGTAATATTTGAAGGGATTTAAGCATTTCAATGGGTTACCCAAATTCATAACGGCCCTCGAGAGGAAACCATAACTACAATGTGGCCCACGGCAAAAAATGACTTTGACACCCCTGTTGTAGATGTTTTCATGTAACATTGATTTTGATTACGTGGCCCAAGGTGGAGGCTCTGCAGGCCCAGATGGAGGAACAAACCCGACTGGCCAGAGAGCAGGTTGAGGCACTCCAGGAGGATCGACAGATGAAAAAAGAGGAGGCTAAGGCTGAAAGGCAGAGATTCGAGTGCCACATCACCAATTTGACTGAGAAGTAAGACATTTTATTTTACATATCTAGGAATATAAATACATTTGTATTAGACCCATAGTGTACTGTATGTGTTTTTTAGGCTACAGAGAACCCAGAACCTCCTCTACGAAAGCACCAAAGATTTCTTAAAGCTAAAATATGAAACAAAGACCCAGGAGAATAAATGGATGTTGGAGAAGGACCGCCTCATGGGGGATCTGAACACACGCCTTGACCGGCCCAAAAAATCTGTCTCGAGTGGTGTGGAGGTAGGGCGAATGCGGCAAGCCGTGAGCACCGGCAGCCCCACTCGGCTCAGTCCGCAGCCTCAGCCAGATTTGAGGCAGAAACATAAAGACGAAGTGAAGGTATGTCTACAAAGTGTTTTATAATGCTGAAAGATTGTCCCTTCAAATCTATCTTAAAACGAAAATGTATTTTATGTGGTTAATTTGATCTTTTTAGGCAATGCAGGAGGACATAAACCAAGCCAATCGTTTGGCAGAGATGTACAGGGAGCAGTGTGTTGCTTTGGAATCCGAACTGGCCCAAGCCAAGGAGCATGGGGAGGTTGGCAGGGAAATATTGAAGGTACAACAGTTTAAGGGCTCCCATGGTCTTTTGTTATCACCATAATACCATATTTTTCCGCACTACAAGGCACAACTAAAAACATTCAGTCTTATCAAAAACTGCATTCAATCTTCTGAAAATCGGACACGCTTTTTTATATCGATCAATATTGTGAAAGTTCTGTGAGGCACTCTTGAAGGCGCTTTATAAATGAAGGTGCATTGAATTCCCATTAAAATAGTTCCATCTACTGGATACATTATGCCACCGCCATTGTAGCTTCTATTCTGTGCAGTGCTATGCGCCTTATTTCTGTTTTAGAATAGGTCATTCATTGAAGCTGCACCTTTTTCTCCAGAAGGCGTATAGTGCGGAAAATATAGTAAATCAAATTTGTATATTGCATTTTAAGATTATTTTCTGATTAGTTTTATGTTATAATAACATAGTCATAAGTAATGGTAACTTGATACATTATCAGAAGAGATATTCTTCTTGTACTTTATTCCAGTGAAACACAATCTTATTTAAGATGATGATGGAGCCCAGATTTGCTTTCAAATAGCAGAGCATCCATCCATTTTCTAGAACCATTATCCTCTTTAGGGTGATTTTAAGGTGATAGGATGTTACCGACTGGAATGATTGCAAGTCAATCTCAGTGCACTTATAGCCAAACAACCATTCACACTCACATTCACACTTATTGATCAGTCCACCAATTTCTGAATTGTATGAGTAACACAACTCGGGAGTATTTGACTTGGAAGTTCCACTTGGGGTTGTGGACAACCCCCATCTCATTCTAAGAGTATTTGATGTTTACAGGAGCGTGCGGAAAAAGTAGCTCAACGGCTTAAGATGATGAATCAGCGTTATGAGGCACTGGAGAAGAGAAGGACCTTGGAGGTCGAGGGCTTCAAGACAGACCTAAAGCAACTTCGGAAAAAGCTCAAAGATGTAGAAAAACAGCTTATACAGGTAAAACGGATGAGGGACAGACAATATTTAAAATGGAAACGTGAGAAAGTGATTGCCCTTTTCTCTTCAAAGGGAAATCATGTGTAGTTACTGTAGGTGCAAAATGTCACTGAACTTACAGTATGTTTAACCCGAAACACCGGTATGTATTCTGCAGGTAACACTTAGCATTGGGCCTAACCAGGATTTAGCTATATTGCAAGAGGTCCGTGATACCAATACAAGAACGAAGAAGGTCCAGAATGAACTGATGACGTTAAAGGCCAAGATATATGGACTGGAAAATGAGCTCAGATTTTGCTGAGAAATGGATCACATTGTTGTTGTTTTTGTTTTTTGTTTTTTTTTTTTGTTTTTTTTTTTAATGTAGATGCCTTAAAATGCTTGGTGAACTTTACCCAAGTGTTGTGCATTGTACTGTTTATAAGTACAACCTCTTTTAATTTTGTGCCAATAAATGTTTTTAAATCACACCATTTGATTGGTATTTTAATTCCAATTCCTTTCATACCTGATGCAGGTGTAGTAACAATGTTATGGGTATTGTGCAAGAGGACATGAAAGAAGCTAGTGTGAGAGAAGAGGATGCACAAAACGGGGTTAGGTGGAGGACAGCAATTTGCTCAATTTGCTATGGTGACCCCTGAAGGGAAAAGCTGAAGGAAAACAAGTAATGTAACAATATAGGATGTTCATCACCACAATTCTTATGCATGCCTTGTTGTTTGAAACCGTTCTAGATGTAACAGGAGAGAATCAAAGTATCATTTCACCAGGGGATCTCGGACATCATGCTCAAAACGTGCATGTTGTTCCACACATTTGCGACAAGTTATAGCGTCGACTGACGAAGAAATAGACTGGTTCTGTGCTCCTGTCCCACGGAATTCCACAAAAATTCGAGGGCGCCGACTCTTAGTTTCATTCTCACATTCCTTATGTTGCCCCACCCCTATTCATTCAGCACCACCCTGCTAAAAAGTTTGGAAACCATCATTTTTCTATTCCACTTTCCACCATTAAGTTTGTGTGTGCGCTGCAGCCTGTCACAGCTGAGCTCAAGAGCAAGAGGCAGAGCACATATACAAAGAGCCAAATCCGTTCGCATTCATACTTGTGGACAGTTTACTTTTCACCTAACAGGCTTGATATGGGAGGACGTAGCAGGAGATAATTCACGCGGCATGAGAAGACATGAAAGTTAAACGTGGACCCTTGCTTTTCTGTTATTTTTGTGTCGTTTTGTGTTTTCCTTTGTCAATTTGAGTTGTTGTGCATCATGTGGAATGGGTGCGGATTGTTTTTCAGAATTTTTGACCACGACATTTTTCAAGGAGGAGACTGCTGAGCTGCTGCAACTTTTCGGCAGCCCCAAATCAGCAAGAGAGACGAAAGACGAAGACTTAGACTGAGCACCCCGGATTTAAAGGTGTACCACGTGCATATTCAAATTTGGCCCACACAAAGAAATCAAGTTGCCATTTGGTCCTTCTGGGATCTGGTTCACGTGTCTGCTCCCAAGGTAGTTCCCCGAGTTCCAGGCGGGGTGATGCAAGGTACATCAAGAGCTGTGTCCTGCCGAGTTAGTGTTTGGTCAGTTCCTTTCATCTGCGTTGTCCAGCATTTGGTTATGTTGTCATTTCACACTTCCTTTGTGTCTGCCAGCCGGCTCCCCTCAGATCTCCTGGCACCTGAAACATATGTCTCCAACCAACCAGTGGTGGGCTGTCAGGGCCAGCAAGGCCTTCTCTGCTGGCCTAACATAATCAGACATCATTATCATAATTAGAATAAAAGTCAATTTCATTAAACAAGTATTTTTTCTAAATATATATATAATTATTCTACATAATGTTTTCTTGATGTTATATCCATTTGGTTATGCTCCTTTCAGTGTTGTAGTTTTAGGTCAGAGTTTTTAATCGAATCAGAATTCAGGTAGTTTGTGTCGCGAGGCTGTATGAAATCTGACTGACGCCTTCAGAATCAACAGTGAGGGTGTCTGTGCACTGTACATGAACGGGCACATGTAGTTGATATACAGTTGCGATAGCCAATCAGATCACGAGTTGGCACAGTAAGGCCAGTTAGAGGGCCTCGCGTTGAACATGACGTACGCGTCCTGTGATTGGATACTCACTTTACCTCAGCCCGGAAACCCGGAAACTTTAGCACAAAAACCAAGTACGTATATCTACTTGCTTTTTTAACCCACAATGGCTGAAGGAGAGGACAACTCGCTGTCGCATGTAGGTAAGCCTATTCTCAAGAACAAATGAAAAAGATTTGTTTACTTTTATTTTCAACAAATAGTTCGTTTTGTGAACGTCTTGATGTTTTTCTTATATTAAACTGACATTTTGTAATTTAGCGTAAAATCTTGTTAACGATTGCATATTCTTGGTGGACTTAATAAAACTTTGTGGACAAATGATTTTAAATTTCCTTTTATTTTTAAGTGTTTGCAGTATCACGTATAGTGAAAAGTTCTAATTGCTGATGCAGATTTATTGATGTGTAATTGCTCCGGAAAATAGCCTGTGTTGTAGACGATTAAGGTGATGCCACGCCCAGTACTGCGTGCGTGTGCTTTTGTAAATGATATCTCCAGCCGTTGTGTCATAAATTATGGTATTACGAGGGATATTTGTTCAAGTCGGACTAAGCAGGACTTCACTGAAGGCCTAGGTGTGAAATGCACGGACCGCCACTGCAACCAACGATACCTCTTTGTTCTGTTATCTATCTAATTACAAGCAAAGCAATATTTATACTGATTAAACTTACTATATTTATCTTGAGCAATGTTTAATATAGCTAAATAAATGTATATATTTCCTTCATTCTGAAGATGAACGATATTGATTTTCTGTGGCGACCCCTGAATGGAAAAGCCGAAAGGAAAAGAACAAAGTCAGTGCCATTTGACTGTCATCGCTGGAGAGCTCTGGGGCAAATATGCTTTTTTTGCGCCTGGAATGGGCAGCATTTTCACAGCCGAGCTTTGTTCAGTGGAAAGGTTGGTTTGATCCTCTCCTCTTTCATCTAGAACTGCTTCATAGAACAAAGAGGGTCCAGAAAGTGCTTAAGATATGACTGTGTCTTTGGTGTTATCACATTATTTGTTATTTATTTTATTTCTGTGTTGTTTTGACTTAAAGATGGTGCCTGAGAGTGGCTGCCTTTACTGCAAGTCCTGTATTTTGTTTTTCTACTTCTTCCTTTCCTCTTACTTTCATCACTTTGCTGCTGTGAAATGTAAATTTCTTCACTGCGAGACTAATAAAGGCAAATCCAAACTGGAAGATCCGAAAGTCAAACCCCGAACCTGTGAAGCGGACGCCAACAATCTATTTGCCTCACTTGTTACGTCATCATTTTTAATTCACAATCTTACTAAATAACTATGAAGCAATTAGCTTCTTCAACACGGTTTGAACTTTTGATATGTCTCTTACGTTTTTTATCAGCCAATTGCGTCCTTATGGTTCGGGTTTGTTGCACAAACTTGTGGCATGGTACGATGATTCAAAGTACGTATGTGTCAGTGGTGTAGCTTCAGAACGAACAACAGTTTCAAAATATATGACTGATATAAAATAATAACACATTTGGAACCGTTTTCGTGATTTAACAATCACACCGGTGGAGAATAAGGTTTTGTTTTCCGAAATACGAAAGGTAGCTCAGCAACTCGTAAAAGGAACCGTTTTCGTGATTTAACAACCACACCGGTGGAGAATAAGGTTTTGTTTTCCGAAATACGAAAGGTGGCTCAGCAACTCGTAAAAGGAGTTTCACGGAAGCGTGACGTCTTTTTACGCATGCGCGTTTGCTGACCGGAAAAATAATCCAACCACACAAGTCTTCGTAGGTCAGTGCGATATTGATTCAAGGTTTAATTCTTTGCGACCTAAATTTCATACAGTTCAAAGTTTTAACAAAGGCTGCCAGTATCGTTTAAGCGTTTAGCTCGTTTGACTTGGTATGTTTTTATTTAGACACGCGGCACTTCAACAAAAATGCAGAGATTAACATTTTTTAAAACTGCATTAAAACAGTTTCAGTCAAACAGCGAAAGAGCAGTAAAAAGAAATTACAGCCACGTAAGTACTTGAAGTAATTGCCTTTAAGTTTTTTGTTTTGTTTTAAGCCTTCACCTGAAAGGGAAAATGTAAAGAAATTGTACCACTCAAACATCTCTTGATTTATTACTAGTACTGTTATTTAGTCTAATAAATGTAATTTGACCTGCATTTACGCAATCAATGTGTGTGTGTTTTACAATGCCGCTGGAACAAAGTATCGATTACCTTGTGTTACCTGAAGTGTTTATTCCATGTTCTGTCGTGCAACAATTGAACGTCTAATCCACGTGCACCTATTAAATATACGTTTAAATGTATCTGATGAAAGATCTACAATATTGTGAAAATATTGTGAATTGAACAAACATAATACTTGTACACATTTTTAATACTCACATATAGTTAGTTTTTATGCATTAGTGTGCTTTTAGTTTGAACGCGATGTAGACCTACCCGTGGCTATTTTGCCTCTTGTAAATAAGGCATCCAAACAATGAGAAGTACACTGACGGTGATAAAGATAAAAACTAATACATCAATAGAAACAAAAGCTATTTGTCCGAGTAATGTAATTTTTTTAAAATTACTATCGACGGGCAACTTGTCAACGGTGGGTCTTGTGGCCGTAGTAACGTCATGCAGGCTTTTGCTTGAATGCATTAAAAAGTGTTATGCACTTGACATCAACATGTCACATTGCGGTTTAAACTCAACTCAACTGTATTTATAGAGCACTTTCACACAGCCAAAGCTGCATACAATTGAGCAACGACCATAAACACACAAAAAAAAAAAAAATCAGTCACAAGTCAGAAGAAATCACCAGGGAGTAAAACTAAGACCAAGTTTGAGTCATGCTAAGTCAAATGCCAAGTAGTACAAGTGAGTTTTGAGGTGGGTTTTAAAGATGGGCAGCGAGAGAGCTTGCCAAATGTTCAATGGGAGGTCATTCCGGAGAGCGACCAGCAACAGAAAAGGCTCAATTCCCTCTGAGCCTCCGTGAAGTCCTTGTTACTTCTAATAATGTCTAGTCAGCAGACCTGAGGCACCAGGAAGGACCTCTTGAGACTCTCACACGCTATCCGGAGATGGAGATGTGCACTCCTCCATTTCCAGACTGCAAATGAATAGCGCTTAGACTTAGATACCAAGGCTTGTTTAACCATACACCATCAAACCAAAAGATATACATTTCACACTTAATGACTCCAAAAATTATTTATACAGACAATAAATCACATTTTCACATTGCATTTCATTTTTTTCCAGAGAATTAATTTCACATAATTGATGATCAATTAATTTCTTGTTTTGTTTTTGTCATTGTCCATGTGTTACTATCTTTTTCGCTAGACTTCTCCTCAGGGCTCATTTGGTCTCCTCTTTGACATTGATGGCGTGCTGGTACGCGGTCGAGCTCCCATCCCTGCAGCCCAGGAGTGTTTCAGGAACCTCGTGGACCACCAGGGAAAATACAAAGTGCCCGTGGTGTTTGTCACCAATGCTGGAAACTGCATGCGGCAGACAAAAGCGGAGCATCTTTCGAATTTGCTTGAAGTAGAGGTAGAGGTTTCATCTGTGCTGTATGTCATGCATATTAGTATATTTGACAATAAAGCTGACTTTGACTTTTTTTTTTACTTTGAAATGAACTCAATTTAGAAATTGTATATATTCCCAATATGTTGCGTCTAATTTCAAGCTTTGTAACTCCTGTTTGTTCGTGCCCGTTGCATTCAGGTGTCACCAGAGCAGGTAATGCTGTCCCACAGTCCTTTGCGAATGTTCACACAGTTTCACCAAATGTGTGTGCTGGTATCAGGACAAGGCCCTGTTGAAGAAGTGGCTCACATGTATCCTGTTTCAATTCACCAACTCATGCTTTGTCTGAACTGAGTGACATCACTGTATGTGTGCTGTTTATTTAACCTCCACTCCACTCATTGAAGTTTTCAAAACTTTGAACCCTTTACTGTGTGTTTGTTCAGATTTATGCAAGTGTTCGAAACTAAAGATCTCATGTAGAATTCCCTTGACCTACTAAACTTCAGGTTGGGCTTCCAGAATGTTGTCACCATAGATCAGCTCAGAGAGGGCTATCCTCTTCTTGATATAGTCGATCACAACAGAAGACCCAAAGACAGTGTGAGTTTCTATGTGTATTTAAATCCACAACTAATTACAAACTTGTTGATTACATCACATTTTAAGAGGAGACATTTTCTCGCAGCTTTCGTTGTATTTGATGTATTTACAGTGGTTTGAAAGAGTATTCATACCCCTTGAACTTTCCGATATTTTCTCACGTGACCACAAACATACATGTTTATTGCCATTTTATGTGAAATACCAACACAAAATGGTTCACAATTGTGAAGTCGAGGGAAAATTAGAAAATAAAAAACTGAAAGAAAGTGGTGTCCAAAAGTATCCAGCCCCCTTTTCTCTGAGTGCAACCAGTTTCCTTCAGAGGTTGCCTGATGATTGCTGAATGATCAGCTGTTGACCTAATGATCAAATGGAGTCCACCGGTGTGTAATCTAACCTTAGTATAAATACAGCTGTTCTGTGACGGCCTCAGAGGTTTGCTAAGAGGACACTGGTCAGTGAACAGCATCATGAAGTAAGTCCAAAGAACACACCAAACAGGTCAGGGATAAAGTTATGGAGAAGTTTAAAGCAGGGTTAGGTCATGCAAAGATTTCCCAAGCTTTGAACATCTCACGGCGCACTGTTCAATCCATCATCAAGAAATGGAAAGAGTATGGCACAACTGCAAACTTCCCAAGACATGGCCGTCCACCGAAACTTACATGCCGAACAAGGAGTGCACTGATCAGAGATGCAGCCAAGACGCCCACGGTAACTCTGGATAACCTGCAGAGACCCACAGCTCAAGGGGGGGGGGGAGTCTGACCATAGGACAACAATTAGTCATGCACTGCACAAATCTGACCTCAGAGTGGCAAGAAGAAAACCATTGTCGAAAAGCATAAGAAGCCATGCGGGGGCCACAGCACGTGTGGAAGAAGGTGCTCTGGTCAGATGAGACCAAAGTGGAACTTTTTGGCCTAAATGCAAAACGTGTGGCGGAAAATTAACACTGCACATCACTCTCAACACAGCATCCCCACTGTCAAACATGATGGTGGCAGCATCATGTTGTAGGGCTGCTTTCCTTCAGCAGGGACAGGGAAGCTGGTCAACGTTGATGGGAAGATGGATGGAGCCAAATACAGGACAATCTTGGAAGAAAACCTGATGGAATCTGCAAAAGACTTGAGAATGGGGTGGAGGTTCACTTTCCAGCAGGACAATGACCTTGAACATAAAACCAGAGCTACAATGGAATGGTTTCAAACAAAACATATTACTGTGTTATAATGGCCCAGTCAAAGTCCAGAACTAAATCCAATCGAAAATATGTCGCAAGATCTGAAAACTGCTGTTCACAAATGCTCTCCATCTAATCTTGCTGAGTTTGTGCTTTTCTGCAAAGAAGAATGGGCAAAAATTCCAATCTCTTAACTGTCCAAAGCTGGTAGAGACATAAACCAAAAGACTTGCAGCGAGATTGTCTTCCACCAAGTATTGACACAGGCGGGCTGAATACTTTGGCACGCCACATTTTTCAGTTTTTTATTTAAAAAAAATAATTTTAAGTCATATAGAACTTTCCTTCTACTTCACAATTGTGAACTGCTTTGTGTTGGTCTTTCACATAAAATAGCAATAAAATATATGTTTGTGGTCAGAATGTGACAAAATGTGGGAAACTTCAAAGGGTATGAATACTTTTTCAAGCCCCTGTAGATTGTGCTGGGGTACTTGATATTCTTGTAGATCTCATCAATCAGTTTCCACTGCATATACAATCATTGTTTGCATACTTATGTCTTGTCTCACAGATTCCTCCCACTAAAGGTTTACGGCCAATAGATGGTATGTTGGCATGCATACATAAAACAATAAATTAAACTTTACACACCTCACTAAATTATAAGTCTTTTTTCATTCTTTAACTCAAAAGGAGAAATACTGTAGTGATACCTCAGCTTACAAATTAAATGGCTCCCAGAAAATGTGTGTAAGGTGAAAGGTTCGTCTGCCAAACATTTATTTCCCATAAGAACACATTAAAAATCAGAATCATCTGTTCCCAGGTCCCCATAAAACACAAGTTTCTAAAATAAATAAGCCTTAAAGCAACACAAAATATACCATATTTTATGTATAATACATGTCCTATTTTATTGTAATTAAAGAAATAAACTGTACTATATAATAAAGTCATTTTATTTACCTTTGTGATGGTCGTTGATGTAGTTGCCTCTTGATCATATCCGAGTGAAGTTGCTGTGCTTTCTCTGCAATAATACCCTCACTCACACTGTCCCCTGCTGGCTGCGTTTCGTTGATCCAAATCAACAGAAGTTTTTCAACCTCTTCTATTGCCTGAGACCGATGCTTAGACAACGCAGAAACACCCTTAGCCACAAAGGCACACTTAATAGCTTCCTTGTTCTTAAGGATGGTAGCAATGGTTGACTTAGCGTACTGGTATGCTAAGTCGCACAAACACACACCTCGTTTGTGTTTTTCGATGATCTCCTTCTTCTGCTAAATCACAATTTTCTTTTGTGTCTTCTTCGGTTTAACACTAGCCTGTGGTGGGGACCTTTTCGGTCCCATAATTGCAAGAGTACTACACTCGATAACAAACCACGTCGGCACTCAAAGAAAGGGGATGATGAAAACTAGTCCACCAGCCACCGTGGCGCTGTTCGAACGTATGGTTTGGTGTTCATCCGCCGAAACCTAGCCCGCCAGCCAACGTGGCGCAGTGTGGTTTGGTTCGTCCGCCGAAAACTTGTCCGTCAGCCGAGACTATATGCTCGCAAATTTAATGCTCGTGAGCTGGTGCGTTCGTATGCGGAGGTATCACTGTACTAGCCACACATCTTTATTGAAATAATTCACAAATTCTGTTCCACTCTAATTCAATGAGATAAACCTGCATGTTTTTGTATTTTCCCATTTATCCTTATAGCTGTCATCTTATTTGGTGAGCCAATAAGATGGGAGACAAACCTCCAGCTCATTGTGGATGTACTTTTAACCAACGGACACCTGGACAACAATTGGAATTCTGTGCAGTACCCACACATTCCGGTGCTGGCCTGTAACATGGACCTGTTGTGGATGGCTGAAGCAAAGAATCCCAGGTGGAGTGTCTGGGGCAGGGGAAAAAATATCATTCTTTTTTTATCACTCGTGTTGTGGCTCCCTGATAGGTTTGGCCATGGTATGTTCCTGGTGTGCTTGGAGAGCCTTTACAAGAAATTGACAGGTCATGACCTCAAGTATGAGGCGCTGATTGGTAAACCCAGCGTAGTGACTTACAATTACGCAGAACTGCTGGTCAGGCAGCAAGCTGAGAGACTTGGATGGTCCACGCCCGTTAAGAGATTGTACGCTATCGGGTGAGTGTCTCCATTCCTTCATATTGGCCCACAGTATTCTCATCCAAAATGATTTATGTCTTGTCACCCTTTGTTGTTAGTGATAACCCAATGGCTGACATATATGGCGCCAATCTCTACAACCGCTACCTCCAGACCGCTCAGTATTCTCAGTCTCAGAAGCACGCTAACCAAAGTGCCGCCTGTGCTCAAGCTGTTGACCAGGCCCTGAAAATGACATCAAGCGAGCAAGGAGGTGTACCGGCTGGGTTCAGGTCAGGCTCAGATCTCCCGGAGGCGTGCCACTCCATTTTGGTGTGTACAGGAGTATACAGCAAAGAGGAGGAGCTTCCGTCAGACACAGGGCACACGGTGACCGAGCAGCGCATCTTTCATGGCCACAGGGACTTTCGCTTTGACCCCAGCCTCACACAGCCATCATTTGTGGTGCAGGATGTCAAAGATGCCGTAGAGTTAGTCTTCCGGCAGGAAGGGTGGCCCCTGCATTAATTGGCCTAATCTTGACTTGAAAGGGATAAAACACTAGTGTATAGTTTTATAACGGACCCTGTCTTTATGTCAAAACAACAATATCCTGTTTTGACACGGTAATCATGCAAAATTGTTTATTATTCAGGGAGTTGACATTGACGTCAAAGTATGGTGCATGACAACTACAGTAAAGTCTCGTTATATCGATATTCAAGGGAGTCCGAAAAAATATCGATATAACCGGGACTATCGATATATCCGACCCTGTTTGCATGTAATTTTCTCCGTGCGTGCATAGAAATAGTATCGATATAACCGGGACTATCGATATATCCGATATCGATATAACGAGACTTTACTGTATTTCTAACATTTGCAACTTTTTCATGTAGCAAAGGTAAATCAACAATGTCTGCATTGTGACATTTGAATCACTTGTGCAATAAATACAACCTGATTCAAAACATTTAGCTCCTAAAAAGATCTTTTGAAATCCATCCATTCTCAAAAGCGCTCATTCTCACCAGGGTCACAGGTGTGCTGGAGCCTATTCCAGCTGTTTTGTTTAAAATGTCACATCAGCATTCTTTATATATACAAACTAGCATTGAAAAAAATAAGTTAAAAAACATTATCGTGTTACCTTCAGTTTTAAGACTGTCTCAATGGAGATCACTGCCAGTGAAGAAAGTCATCCTTGATCAGTCCTGTTCCAACTGTATGTTTTCAGTCTTTTCAGCGCTGAGAATGACCGCTCCACTGATGCTGTAGTAGCTGGAACAGAGAGCACGAGCTGGAGCAACTTTGTCGCCTCAGGAATAGTTTCAATGAGATCCTTCTGGGCCAAAAAGCTGAGCTGTTGTCCAGATTTATATCCATCCCTCACTGTTTGTGAGCGATACAGTCAGAGATCTGCCTTTATCTTCACAAAGTCAAAGAACGTGGCATATTTTGACAGGCTCTGCAGTTTCGCAGTTCATTTTTAATGACATCACCAACTGCTTCAATTAAATCGTTCTGTATTCTGTTTTGACAGGCCAGAAAATACAGTGGGTGTCTCCGAATGTCTCTGTCATCTTTCTCAGCAAAAGCATGTAATAGTTCAACATAGTTGCCACGATTAGCGGAGCCTTTACTTTCATCATTTCCACAAAATGCCAGCTGTTGTTTTGCAAGGAAGCAGGTGGCATTGATGAGATCTTTTAAAATCTCTCGGTTCTCCTTTACCTTAGCATTGTGGATGCTGATGTTGAGTCTTTGCTGTTCATCCAAATCCAAGTCGATCGTGGACATCCCGAACGTTTTTCGCACAATTTGACTTTGAATGTGCGTGGACGACCACTCATGTTTGATGAGGCTTTGTTGTAAAATTTTAAGGTCACAATAACCCATTTGAGTACAGAAATTGTCACAAGTTGAGAACACAAGGCAGGAAAAGCAGAAAAGGCGGTTGCTTGCTGGACATCCACACAACCAGCTTTTTCATGTGTACCAGTCAGTCTTCTGTCACGTTGTCTGAGGCAAACCTTTTGGCTCCGGTGTTGGTCTTCCTTTAATTATTATCTCCTGCTTCGATTGAAGTCCAGTTTAGAAAATGCTTTCAATTTAGATATGTAATCCTCCATTCTGAAAATAAGGCCAAGCAACACAAAAAAAGACTGGATGGTTGCACTTAACTTGCTAACTGCTTACTGTAGCTTGCTATCATTAATTGTATTATTCTGCAGCCGATGAGTCGCAAGAAGACTCTCTGGAATCACCAGCGCCCCCTGTCATGAGGCAGGAGAACTGTGTGCCTCACCTATGCACAGTTTTGATAAAAATAAAATACAGTAAACAGAGCAAGCCAGCACAGTTAGCATAGTGATTGCGCAATCCATGGTGAGGCTCAGCTGGCTGCTGCCTCACCGCTAGTCTACTCAGTATTTGAACGGTAAATGTGAAAATTCAGCAATTTTGAAAAAAAAAAATCCAAAAGTGGTGAAGTTAAATGGAAAAGAACTTTAAAGTACAAATCACTAAATAAATATAACTGTTTAATTTATTTTTTCATTTGATATTAGCATGATGACAGGTGTTGCACGGCCTCACCTGCCTCCACGTCACTGACTAGTTGCCAGTCAGTCTGAGACATTCGAATCTCCCAACATTAAAAATAGCCCTCCAAAAAAATATTTGTGTTCCCCATGTTGCAGAGTGATTCACATTCGAGTTGGATAAAGCCACCTCAGTGTCATCTACGTGTCTTGTGTGTGAGTCTTAATGCTGAGCTTTCCTGCCCTCTTCTTTGTTTCTGAGGCTTCTTGCTTGGTCTGTCTTCAGGGGGAGTTTCCGGAGGGGGCATGTGAATAGGTTTCCATGGGATTGGGTTGTAAAAACTGGGTGGTGAGTGGAATCCGCAGGGACCTAGAGGGAAGATAATACTCACAAGGTTACACAACCATGAACCCCGATTCACTGTTGAAAAACATGAATGTATTATCCAGAAATCTGCCAAGCAGTTAATAATTGCCAGGTCATACTTACTTGAATAATGGGGTGGTTTTGGATTTGCTTTCCATTTGTCATTGTTTTTTGCCAGCCATTCCTTATAGTTCCCCTCTGCCTTCCTCCGCCGCTCTTTCTCCTGCTCCTCTCTCAGACTTGCTTCCTCCTGTATAAATGAGAAGCCCAGTAACAATATTGAAATACATGGCGGCCAATGCAATCATTTTGAAAATTGATCTTACTTTTTGCTTCTTTTCCATTTCTAACCTCTCTTTGTTCTTCTTCTGCAGCCAATCATTGTACTTTTGTTGGGATTTCTGTTCGGCCTCTCTCTTTTTTTCCTGTTTATGCTGCACCTCTGCTTCTTCTCTGGCGATTTTCAGAAGCTGATGGTGTCTTTCCTTGGATTATAGAAACAGAAACACAATCTCAGCATTTTTGCTGCACTGGCTGAAATGCGTAATGGGAAATTATTATTGGGTGTTGTGATTTGTAGACCAGTTAGCAACCTGCTCTCTTTTTAGTTGTTGCCAGTCTCTGATCTTTTTTTCCTCCAAGTTCTTTTTCTCTTTACGTTCCCTCTCTTCTTGTTCTTTTTTTTCCTTAAGTAAACGTGCCTGGTTAAAGAGATGTTGGAATCAAAGCTTGTTGCCATGCCCTTTTTGAGAAGACTCAGTGGGTGAGTCGAACACTGATAAAGCTCATGGTCAACTTGCCTCTTCTGTTTTCTTTTTCATTTTAAGGTGGTCTTCTTTCGTTTTGTTTACCAGCCACCTTTCCCATGCACTGAGAGCTTCAGGTTCTACCTGCACTGACAGGTTTTTTTGTTGCTCACATCTTTAAAAAAATAAAGAAAATTAACACAAAGTTGAAAAGATTGGTTAGCTTTCCATCCACCTTATGGAATCACGTCGTCGTACCCGAGCGGTTGCTCAGTCGTACTGAGCTCGTCGTCTTCATCGCTCTCATAACTGTCATGGTAGATGGGGGAGAGCAGGGAGTAAGTGTCGTCGTCCTCGGGTAGGACATCGTCATCTACCGTGTATTCCGAAACTTGGACATGTTTCTTCACATTTGGCTTGAGAGGAGTGGAGGTGAACTCCTCGGACGAAAACGCCGGGGAGTTCGGTAGACACCAACCAGACATGACAAGTTGGTCGACGTCTGCAGCTGGACAATTCTACATCAAAGCCATTTTCTGTGGGGCAAAATGTATGCGTACTTGTTTATCGTTGAGTTCTCAACTCATCAACGATTTGTAACAACAGAAGGATCGGCGTGGCTCATGTCACTTAAAAGTAATTGCAAATGAACCCACAAATTCACAAGTTGTTGTTAGCTAATTTTGCTAACGACGTTCGCAACACGATGTTACTACACTTGATTATGATAACGAACTCTGTCCCTATTGTGTATATTTCATCCTCACCGAGGAACTAACGACGACATTTGCCCATACCCCTTCTTACTTACTTTTATGAGAGTTGCGCCTTGAAAATTAACGTGGGTTTCCTTCCTCCACATTCAACAACCATCTTCCCACGATGCACCACGCCGGTTTTGTAACTATGACGACGTTTCCCCTTTTATACTTTTACTTGAATACTTTTACTGTAGTTGTACTGAGAAATACATTTTGCTTAGCACTTACAATATAATCCCATGGGGAAATTTGCAGTCCACGGCAGTAATTAGAAAAGGTGGGGGTTGAAAAGATAAGACAATTTTTCTCAGCATAATGAAAATGTCAGAGGACTGAAATGTATAACTGTGCAAAAACGTTTCATAAAGAACGGCACATAGTGCAAGTATAAAAAAAGCATATTTGATATACCTATATAATAACACATTTTATTTATAAGCGCCTCTCAAGGACACAACCTTTTTTGAGAGGTTGAGAGGAAAGTAATCTGTAATCTGTGATGTACGTTGTACATAGACTATATGTAGCTTCATTATCAAACATGCTCTGTAATACAGCATATTTTGTCATAGAGCACATTTGACAATAAAGCCGACTTGACTGTGATGAACTAATACCCCAATGCAAATGCAATGCAATTAAAATATTAAAACAACAGACCTTCCACAAATTCATGTAAACAATTAAATTTGACTAGAAAAACGGGGTCAAATACTGAATGAGAAGTACATTCAAACACATTAGAAATATATGAATATTGTAAATGATATCATGCAAGTTCGTCTTATTTCTTGACCAAAAATGAGGTTGACTATTTGTGTGTAGACTTTTTACATCAACTGTCAGTAACAGGTTTACAACACCTCAGCTACAGTCATGTTGGCTATAAAAATAAAAGAGATGCAATATTTGCAATAGGGTATAGTTGTATTTCAGACCTGTCACATAGTCATGTTCCCTTGTTTAACCTTCACCTTAAATCCCAGGCAGCAGAGTATTTTACTGGAGTTCAGGCCAGCTTGGTGTGCCCTCTGTCTCACTCACACTTCACATCATCACTCTAAATACAACAAGCAGGCCACAATGAGTTTGGACTGTTATGACAAAGACTTGTGGGATTTGGTGAGTGCCTCTTATGCGTAAAAGGGAATGATATTTTCTCATTGTGGTGAAGTGATCTGCATTACAGGGAATTGTTAAGAGAAGATTAACCCTACATAAGTGTTCTTATGTTTGGTGCAATCTTTGAAAGTTTAATACATAACACGTAAGAGTGCAGGAAAAGTTGTTTGGCCGGAAGAAAAAAAAGCATGATTCTTGTTGGTCATCACGGAACTATTTCTTAGCTGCTCTCTAAATTGTTTCCATCTCTCACTTCTTCGTTTGATGATGCGTCAGAAGAATGTGAGCCGAACGTTTGACACGTTTAATCAATAAAAGCTGAAGATCATCAGCTAGCAGCACGTGTAGAAAGAACACCATGATGTCTCGGGTTTTCTATGTCCTCTCAACCTAGCCGCTGGTCTCAGATGCACCTCTCAGAGAAGGCGAGGACGTCACATTCAGATCTCTGCAGTTTCACAGACAACATCCATTCCTTGAGGGAGCGGGGTCACCGGTTTATTGGCGCGATGGTGGCAAGAGACATTCAGAGACTGCCCGAAGGCAAACAACACCTCCGGCGGCTCTCCGAAACAGCTCATCCGGACCAGAGAGCATCACCGGGGGGCCGCAAGAAGATTCAAGTCATTATATGTGTTCTGCTGGTGGAGCTATGTGAAAGATTCACATTTTTTGGCATTGTATGCAACATGATCCTTTTTTGCACTGTAAAGCTCGGCTACGACAACTACCTGGCTGCAACAGTGAACTTGTGCTTCATAGGAGCCAGCACTCTCACGCCTGTGCTGGTTGGTTGGTTTGCTGAAACCTGCCTAGGAAGAACCAAGGTGCTCTACGTGTGCGCTTTTCTCCATTTCTTTGGTAAGATGCAGTGAGCATGTATTTTGCTTGTTTTTGAATGGGAGTTCAAATATTGACACTTTCAGGTTGAGATTTTCTGAACTTTTTTTTAAATTATTTTCAAAAATCATGTACAATGGATCCTCGTTCAGGAAGGACTTTGTTGACGAATCAAATTAAAAATGAATTGTAGTTTTACAGTATATGAGTGCAGTGCTGTGAAAAACTATTTTCCGCCTTCTTGATTTCTGTGTTCTTTGCATATTTATCATGCGCAAAGATTTCACCAATTTTAATATCACACAGACACAACACCACCCAAATAAAATAATAAATGCCAATATAATTTATTTAGACGCCCCCAACCAAAAAAAAAAAAAAACCCCAACTGTTTGCGATGTGAAAAAGTAATTGCTCCCTGAACCTATTATTGAGTTGTACCACTCTTGGCACTAATAAGTGACATCAAATGTTTGTGATAATTGCCGATGAATCTTTCACAACAATGTGGAGGGATTTTGTCCCACTCTGCTTTGCAGTTTTGCATCAATCTTGCCTTATTGGGTTTTATTTGGAGTATCGCCTGCCCAATGAACGTCATGCCACGGCATCTAAATGGGACTCAAATCCAGACTTTGTCTTGGAGACTCCAAAACCTTAATTTTGCTTTTTTTCAGGCATTCAGAGGTGGACTTGTTGGTGTGTTTCAGGACATTGCTGTGCGGCATGGTCCAAGAACGCTTGAGTTTGAGGGCGCAAAATGATCGTCAGACGGTCACCTTCAGGATTTACTGGTCGCCACCAGGATCCATTGTCCCATCAATCACAGCAAGTCTACAGTGGTTTGCTGAAACCCCAGAATCTTGGAAATTGCTTCATTACCACACTGATAAATTTCAACAACTTTTCTTCTTGACTTTCTGCAGATCGTGGCATGATGTGTTTGTGGCTTGAAACCTTTCTTTTTTCCTGACAGATTATATTTATGTGATTTTTATGAATCAACAAATGTGGTGCTGGGGTGTTGCCTGTGATAATGAATTGAGCATTCCCAAACCTGACACGCTGACATTAGTCACAGTTACTTTGTCGTTATGATGCAACAAGGGGTGGGCATTACACTGTACTGTACAATGTATATGTTTTTCCACATAGGGACATGTAGTTTTAGATTTGTGTGTGTGTGTGTGTGTGTGTGTGTGTGTGTGTGTGTGTGTGTGTGTGTGTGTGTGTGTGTGTGTGTGTGTGTGTGTGTGTGTTTTGAACTGCATTTTCTTTCTTGGGGAAACAGTGGGATATTAAAATCGGTTAAATGAACTGAAGCATTTTTTTTGTGATAAATATGCAAAGAACACAAAAATCAGGAAGGGAGAAATAATATTTCACAGCACTGTAAATTCTGATCGTGTCTACAATTACCCATTGACCTCATATGCAATTGAATATTTCAGCCAACTGTGAGTTGATATGTTTCTTCAGCAAATACAGTGACCCATCAATTGTTATCTCCATAGGCACAGCCATGTTACCTGTGGTCGCATTCCCTTTTGAAGATTTCTACATTGACATTCATCATATGAGTCACAAGTTACAAGCTCAAGAGCAGCAGGCCCTGTTCTACACCGGCCTTCTGGCTGCTGCACTGGGCATTGGCGGCATCCGGGCTATTCTATGTCCCTTGGGGGCATACAACTTGCAGAGCTACAATCAATACCAGCTACTGGGTTTCTTCAACTGGTATGCGATGCATCTACAGTACATACAGTTGTCTATTTTGTTGGCCTTGGAATAAATATACAGTATATTGGCGTTTAGGATGTATCATATCATAGTGTACTTTCAATGTTGGATATGTTTTTGGAGAGAAAAAAAAACATGATGTATTTTTTTTTTCTCAAGAGAGCTTGCTTTATTCTTACGAATATATTCGTAGGAATATACCGTATTTGATTAAAACACAGAACACCAATGTTCCTGTTTAAAATGTTGAACATAGGCGCATATAATCCACACGTCAAATTAAAACCAACAATTTGTGCATGTCATTTTAGAGTAAGGAATTTTAGCTAGATGGTGGAAAGCAAGAATAAATAGAAAATGAATGCTTCAAGTCTTGTGTGATATGTGTTTCTGCTGTGTATAGGTTCTACTGGTTGGTCAATCTGAATTCTACAGTTGTGTTTCTGGGCATTGCTTACATCCAGCAATCTGTGGCCAAAAACTTGGCCTTCTTAATCCCTTTCACCTCTGCACTGTTGGCACTTATTGCCATACACATGATGCGCAACAAACTTACCTACAAACCCAAGAAAGGTAAAAAGCACACCGTTTGTCAATATTCTGATTATGGCATGGGAATATTGTAAAAAGATAATCAGCAAGTTGTGCAGAAGCGGGATAATTAAATTAACCTGATGTAAAGGTTGTAACAAAAAAAAAAGAAAAAGCAACCTTCCCAATAGTTTTGGGTACTCACGCATCCAAATGGGGATGAATGTGAGAGGTAAATGTTATTTTTGGCCTAGATGGCACCTCACTTGTATCATCTTGCTTCTTTCAAAGGTGGCTCCTTACTGACCACGCTTGGAGTTTTCTTGAACTCTCTTCAGATGTGCTGTCTTCACTATCGCCACCTCAGTGGAGATGTGCCATCTTGGTTGGACCGGGCCAAGGAGAACAATGGCGGCCGGTACAGTGAGACTCACGTCGAGAATGTCAAAGTATTGGCCAAGCTCTTCCCACTTTATGGACTCCAACTGATATACAGAGCCTGTGTCACTCAGGTAAGTCGCTAAGTTAAAGCTGGCTGGGGTCACCAACTGAGGAGCTCTTCAGCCTGTTCTAAAAACAACTCAAAAGTGGCATGATCATCAATTGAAGAAAATGTTAATATTTGTAGGGGTTTATATAAATACTAATGCATTGCTGTAGAATATTCACATTTATCTGTCTCTTACAATGTTAAGCAGTTTAACAGATAACAATGGTCAGCAAGAAGTCTTAATCAGAAATGGCTCCACATCTCTCTAAATGTAGTTTTGATGCGCATTTAAACCATGTAGTAACTATTTCCCTCGCATTTTGGGGATGGGGGAATAATTTAATCCATCCATCTATTCTCCGATCCACTTTATTTTGTCAGAGGATGTGCAGGAGCCTATTCCATATGTCTTTGGGCAGCAGGCGGGGGCACCTTGAACTGGTTGCCAGCCCATTTGCAGTGCACACATACACACATTTTTTTTAAATAAAAGTTTGTATAACACTGTTAGCCCTTCACATGAATAAATCCCCAAGAAGTCGTTCTCGCTTTCAGAAACGTTAGCATAGTTGTTTCAAGTGCACAGGACAAATGTGCATCACTCCTATGCTGACTGTGTTTCCATACAGATCCCCTCTGGATATTACTTACAGGCGATGAACTCCAACCTCCACCTGAGCGACGTCCTGTTACCCATCGGAACGATGAACGTGATCAGCATTTTACCTCTTCTCATGTTAGCCCCGCTGATCGAGTGTGTGAACAGCTGTTGTCTCTCCATGGCAAAAACTCCACTGGCACCCACAAGAATAATTAGTGAGTAGTGTGCCCACCGCAGTGATGCAACACTGTGCTTCATCATTTTCATCTAAATATGTATCTCTTTGTTCTACTTCTGTTGTCGTCCCTCTTTTCTCTTGAAATGGCTTGTCTTGCAACTCCCGTTCTGAAGCTCTCTGTCTCATCACCCCACCCTAACTAATCCTCACCTTACAGCTCTGGGACATGCATGTGCAGCTCTGTCCGTCCTGGTGGCAGGTTTATGCGAGCTGCGCAGGAAGTCTTTCCCGCTGGTGGAGCAAACCCTCTCCGGGAAGGTTCTGCAAGTATCATCCATGCCGTGTTTCCAGCTCGCGCCACAATATATCCTACTTGGACTAGCTGAGGCTTTGGTCACTCCCGCGTGTGAGTGAAAGGCAGACAATTGTGCAGATTTGTTTGAGCAGCAATTTCAATACAATGTCATGGTATATACAAGTCCTTATTCCGCTTTCTACGGCAGGCTCCCTCATCTCTTTCCAGTTGAGCCCCGGGCACATCCGAGGAATCTCCCTACATTTCCTCACGCTGTCCTATGGGGGAGGATGCTTTGTCGGAGCCCTCTGCATTCAGTTGGGGTACTTCATGTCTGGAGGTGAACGAATGCTCGGAGTGGCAGTCCTTTCAATCCTTCAAGGTGGAATAAATGTCATTTGTCTGCAGGTTCCTTTTATCCAAGCGTCCCGCATGATGGAAATCTGGAGAGATTCTTCTTCTTCATGGCCACGCTGATGACGATAAATACTCTGGTGTATTGGAGTATATCTCACAGGTACTGGGAATTACACAGAAGTGAGACGTCTGTGTAAGCTCTCTGTCGTACAGGAATGGTCCATCGATGAAAAGGTTTCTTCAGCCGTCTATGAAACTACCAGTAAGACTTTAGTTTGCTGACGAAGCTTCTTGGATAAGAGGCGAAACGTCCGACACCTTCAAAGAAATACAGATGACGGCTGAAGAAACCTTTTCATCGACAGAAGTGAGACGTGGCAGAAATACATTCACCATATCGTTATGTCAAAGAGAATGCACTGACTCATCGAGGTCAGCTAGTTGCATTGTGTACATTGCCATGTTATTCATGTTTTTTTAAATTGTGTTTAATTGTTACAGCCAGTCTACAAAGACAACCAGGGCACACCTTCCATGACTCAGATATGCCTGATAGAGACATATTTTTTTGTAACTTCATTGCCACAAATATGGCTCAAGCAACCAAACAGCTTATTGGAATTGATATTTTCCCCAAAGTGAGAGAGTTGGGGGGCTCTCATTTTTATGAGATCCATGTGTCATTAAGTTGTCGTGAAAAGCAGGTCAATGTATATTAGTGCTTGTTGCAACATTGTTCACTTCTAAGAGTGTTTTCCTTTCCCAGGTATATGGATCTCAGTGTGCGGGGTAAGCCACTGACATTGAGTCCACTAACAGAAAAACTTCTTCAGTACAAAGCTTGTCTGCGGTACTATGACACTGTGGACTCGTACACAAACATTTCCTGTGAATCTATCATCTGACAGCTTTAAAAAGGCACCCCTAAACGATGTGGCGCTGGCGCTGCTTTCTGCTGTGTCAAATTGAATGTAATATTGGATTATCATTTTATTGTGATTTGTGAAAAACTGTTAATGTATAGCCATGTGGTCTGTAAATTCTTTCAGAACTTCATTTGTATTGTATATTAAAATAAACTATATACAGTACACAGCGTCTGCTACAAATACAGTACCATCAAGCCACAAAATATAGATCATCAAGCATCGCAGTCCTACTGGTGGGGAGTACATCTGCGGATCAGGATTGGAATTTAGGCTGTTTGTACCTTCTCCCCGTGCCTGCGCAAGTTTCCTCCAGGGACTCTGGTTTCTTCTCACATTCCAAAAGCATGCATGGCAAAACACACTAAATTGTCCTGAGGTGTGATTGTAAGTATGAATAGTTGTCCAATATATGTATGCCCAGCTGGCAAGCATATCATCAGAGTGTATCCCACCTTCTGCCCAAGGACCGGTGAGGTCGTCTTAAGTAGGTCAGTGACCCTTGTGTATTTGAATATAGATCAGGGGTCTCAAACTCAATTTACCCGGGGGCCACTGGAGGCAGAATCTGGGTGAGGGTGGGCCGCATCAGGATTTCCAAGGTGGTGAAAAGCTTCTCACATAAGTATGTGCTCCCAAAAAGACACATGGTCCGCTTGAACATTCGGGAAAGTTCAGGGAAGCTGTGGGTTAACTCTCTCAAACATTGCCCAAGCTTGTCTGCTTCTCTATTCACATCCCTGAACTTGGCTTTGAGTGCAGAGTGGCACAGTAGGTCACAGAGCTCCATTTGGAACACAGGAGGGGCATCATGCACATCAAAAGAGAATGGGTCGGCAAAAATTTGAAATGTGGCTTTGTGCGTCTTGAAGTCTGCAAATCCCTGATTAAATTCCCTCTGTAGCTCCAAAATGGCTTCAACATACTTCTCACCACTGAATGGTGTGCCTGCATCCAGGAGTGCCTTGCATGCTGGGAAATTGAAAAGGTTTGTCTGAGAGAGCTGGGCCTTCCAGAACACAAGTTTTGTGCAGAATGCTTTCACGTTGTCATAGGCAGCACTGACAAGTTGCCCCTGGCCTTGTGGCGTCTTGTTTGGTACATTAAGCTCATGTGTGATATCAACAAGAAAAGTTAAGTCAATGAGCCATTTTGGATCACTTAGCACAGGAACAACCACCCTGTCTTTCTCCATGAATTCTTTTATTTCACTGGAGAAGCACTGGACAGCCTGACAGATGTGCCACCCTTCAGAGCCTTTTACCCCACTGTGGTTTCTTCAGCTCCACATACAAGTTTCATTCATATCAATCATGCGGGCCGCACTAACATTAATCTTTCATATCAAGGTGGGGTGCAAAATCTTCTTTCGGGGGGGGGGGGGGGGGGGGGGGGGGGCGCATTTGGCCCGCGGGTTTGACACCTGATATAGATGAATGCATGGATAATTGTTACTTTGGTGCGTAACACGCATGCGTTCTATGAACATGAGCTTAATATTATGTTGCATAAAAGGTCATTTTTAGACAAGTTTGTCATTACTCAACTGAACTGACTTCCATTTTTAACGAAGCATTTTCACAAAACGTGTGAGCATTAAACATTCATTCATTCATGATTCACCCATCACTGCTGTCCTCCGGCGGTCACAGCGCACGACGATTTACGGTCACAATCACACATACGCGCACGCACACGCACGCACACAAAAATGTAATGCCCCTCGTCGTAATAAAGGATGCGCACAGGACGTTACAATAATAATGTCCAATCAATGACTGCATGATTTTCATCTTTCAAAGAAAAAAAATCTCATGTGTCAATGTATCAAAAAGTTTTTAAATCCACAACCACGCTTGTAGTTTTCGGTTGCCATGGTGACGAGAGCAGCCTGTATCGCCTGTGAACGGGAAGAGGGTCATTTTTCTCTTTGTTAAAAAAATGGACATACCAGACACTATTAGAAGACGGTTGGAGGATTTTTCTCGTAATGTCTTTGTGGACCAGACTCAGGCTCCCGCTAAAGAGCGCACATCGTCAACACACGGTAACGTCAAAATGCAGCTAGCATAGCAGCGAGCTAGCATAAGTAACGATTGGAATGTTGTTTCTTCGGAGCAAACTAGTTGCTCTATGTAGCTTTGCTTATATTCAACAACTACTCGACTCACCTTTGTGTTTATCTTCTTCCCCAGACAGGCGCGTTCTGGCCAGTTTGCCCCTCCAGATGTCTCTGTTCTTTAACATGTGGTTCTTCCCCTTGTGGTGCATCAGCGAGATTGTCATGCTGCACCTCAAAGTACGAAAGAACATGTGGACGGCTTACGTTAACAAAATGTTTCCGAATAAAAGTGCAGTTAGCCATTAATAATATATTTTAGAGTGCACTATGAACAGATTAGAGAAGTACCAAATTACGAAGTCAGAGGGTGCAGTGAGAGTGCCTCAAAATGTACGTTATAGCTTCCTGCACAATGAGTGAAGGTGGAATTTGTCTAGGTTCGTGTGAGCAGTGCAATTAGTTGAACAATTTCGTTTTTTAAAACACGTTTTCAACATTATTGTAAGCATCTACAGTATATACAACTGTTAGGTTTATTCTTTGTGGGTAGGTGGGTGGTGTTTGACATTGAAAGCCAAGGGAGGCTGGCTGGTTGGTTCAAGAGCAGGGGTATCCAAAGTCGGTCCTCAACGGCCGCTGTCCTTCCTATTTCCTCCTAGGAGCAACACGCCTGATTCACATCATCAGGACTGTTTTGATACTCCCTCATAGCTGAGTGATGAACTGATCATCTGAATCGGGTGTGTTATCAGATGGAAAACAGGCAGGACAGTGGCCCTCCAGGCCTGGAGCTGGACATCTCTGAGCTAGAGCAAGTCTTCATGTATTTGTCTGTCCTGGGCTGGAGTATACGCCATCTTTTGTCGGTCAATAAACAGCTTGAAAAGTGGAATTTCTTTTCCACAGATTTCAGTAGATGTGGATGCATTTGACAGGTGAATACTAGTGGAGATTTGTTGAAAGAAAATAAAGCCAATACCAATTTGGTATTCAATGCCCTTTTGAATATTTTGATCAATAGAATAAAAAGTTTGATCAAGAAAACAGAAAGACAAATACTAAACATAAGAAAGGGTAGAGTGTACTGTACTCAGGTCGAGATAACTGATACATTTTCTACAGATTACTTGTCGTACTCCAATATGCCCCTGAGCCCCTTCTCGTTTGCTATGGTGATGGACAGGCTGACAGACGATGTTAGACAAGAATCTCCTTGGACCATGATGTTTGCAGATGACATTGTGATCTGTAGCGAGAACGGGGAACAGGTGGCGGAGAAACTAGAGATGTGGAGATATGCCCTGGAAAGAGGAATGAAGATCAGTCGCAGCAAGACAGAATATATGTGTGTGAATGAGAGGGATCCTAGTGCAAGAGTGATGCTACAGGGAGAAGAGATAAAGAAGGTGGAGGATTTTAAGTACTTGGGGTCAACTGTCCAGAGGAATGGAGAGTCTGGAAAAGAGGTCTAGAAGCGTGTCCAGGCAGGCTGGAGAAAAATGTCAGGTGTGATGTGTGACAGAAGGGTTTCAGCTAGGATGAAAGGCAAAGTGTATAAAACAGTGGTGAGACCAGCCATGATGTTTGGGCTGGAGACAGTGCCACTGAAGAAAAGACAGGAAGCAGAGCTGGAGCTAGCAGAGCTGAAGATGTTGAGGTTTTCTTTGGGAGTGACCAGGTTGGATAGGATCAGGAATGAGTACATTAGAGGGACAACTCATATTAGAGGCTCTGGAGAGAAAGTCAGAGAGGCCAGACTGAGATGGTTTGGACATGTCCAGAGGAGAGAGAGTGACTATATCGGGAGAAGGATGCTGAGCCTTGAACTGTCAGGCAGTAGACCGAGAGGAAGACCAAGGAGGAGGTTTATGGATGTGGTGAAAGAGGACATGAAGGTAGCTGGTGTGAGAGAAGAGGATGCACAAAACCGGGATAGATGGGGGACATTGATTCGCTGTGGCGACCCCTGAGGGGAAAAGCCGAAAGGAAAAGAAGACTTGTCATACTCCAATATCAGCAACAGTGATGGTGATTGTTATCCACCAAACAGTTTAGTTAAAACTACAATACACCAGAACCACGCACACACGCATGCACGCACACACACCTGAATTCGCTTTTTTTGTTTTTAATAACTAATTAAAATGTATTCCCATTCTTTACCCCCGCCTTCGCATTCATTGAGTTTCCATTGCCCACCAAAGATTTATATGGGAGGACTACACAAGTTTCTCCGGATATTCTCACCTTCTCCTAGATTCATGGACACAAAATAGTCTATGGTTGTGAGTCTGATGTTTGTCGACATGGGCACCAGATGGTTGTTGATGGGGATGTAGTTTGTAGTGTAGGCATCCTGCTGTGAGTTCCCCTTTCATGTATTTGAAAAAGTAAGACAGTATTTAAGCCAGCACAAAACTGTGCTTGATTTGTATGAAGTGTCTAAAAGTAAAAGAACTGCTTGAAAAAAAAAGCTGCAACTATCTATACATATTTTTTTTCGCCAGTATGCTGCTTTGCCTGACTACTACAAGTTCATCCTTATGACCATCCTGATCTTGATGACTGTGATTGAGGCCATCAGGCTTTATCTTGGCTATGTGGGGAATCTGCGTGAAAAGGTAGCACACACAAAAATACATTTTATGAATGTTTCTAATACAACCAGAACAATGGGCATTCACTACGATGAGGAAAGGGTAGCTAAAACAAATTGATGCTCTTTTCTGTTTGTGGAAGGTGGCAGAGTTGGCTGGATTTTGGCTGCTGAGCATTTTACTGCAGTTGCCACAAATCCTCTTTCAGCTTTGCAATGAAGCCATTCTCGTACAGCCCCTGGAGAGAGCCGTTCACATCATTTTAGCACTTTTCATCCTGACACAGGTATGCTACTTGTTTTAATCGTGGGACATCAGCACTTGTGGGTTTATGTCCCTGTTTTGTGATTGTAAAGAGTGATTGAGAGCTTTGAAAGGTGCTTATAAATAAAATGTATTATTATTATTATGATTATGATTATTATTATTATTATTATTATTATTATTATTACTTGGGTCAGTTTTGTTTTTATAAATGAGTGATTTGCCTTCTGTCTTGAATTTTCTAGGCTGTTGCCGGTTTTGTGGCTCTTCGGGACTTGGTCAGACACACAGAAAGTCAATTCCATCTTCGCCAGTTTAATTGAAACATCTTTTTATCAACTTCACACACATCAAAACACTCAGAACAAGACTGTCAACACAATGTCACATCTTGATTTTGTAAAATGTAAATACTAGGTTTATCAAGAAAAAGCATATTTATTTTTGTATTTTGTCAGGATATTACATTAAGTTTGTCACGTTTTATAAAAAAAGATTCAAAACAAACAATTTGTCGATGAGTTTCATACTTTTTAATGTAGTGGTGAGTGAATGTTTGCCCATATTCTCAATATTGCACTTTTTTGTATCATGTCAGTTTCAGACATTTAAATCAAATTGTCAAGTTATGTTGGTATCGGTCGCAACGCAGCACATAAAATGTCATGAGCAGCGGTGATATCCTGTTAACTAGAAGCTTTCAAATGTTCCTTTATGTCCATTCCACGATGTTCCATTGCCGCAGGTCAGGAGGGTCTTGTACCCCTCTGGAGCAGTGCCTTTCCTGACGTAATCTTTCTGAGTTAGGGCCCTGATTTCCTCAGACACGACACTCACCTCTGGTGCCACTCTGTGGACGTGGACGTCTTCCTGACATGGGGTAAAACACTCTTTGGTCCTTTGTCTTCTGAAGTTGAATTATTGAGTCTGAAGAAAATGAAAAAAGATGCACATGTTTGCTTAACCATGCAACCTTGAAAGAGTGGGATGCCTACCTTCAAAAGCAGAAACACAAACAACCAAATGAAACCGTGTTCTCACACAAACCATCACCATAGCACGATACTGTGTATTGCTGGTGAAACTGCAGCTCAGTGAGTATATAAATCATGACGTACTGTGCCATTATTGGTGTTAGGGCGGACCAAGGGGGTTACGGATTTCACATTCTCTGCACACCGGACACTTTGGTGGCAGAAACGAGACTTAACTTAGATATAGAATAGGTAAAAGCAGGTCTGAGTTGTGGTAGGATGTGGTGTCATGCAATTTTGGTGGATTTAGTTGAGGCGCAGGCAGGCAAACTCTGAGCTCCGATGAGATGTATGGTAGATGCTATCCTAGTTTATTAGATTTCAAAGAATGGTACATGTAACGGGCTGTGGCTTCAGGCCAGTGATTGCCATCTCATCAAGTGTCTTGGTCAAGCAAAATACATTGAAAAAAAGAAGCGTGGTCAATAATTGAGAAAAAATGATGACACAAAGAATGACAGCAAGCTAATACAGTAAAGTCTCGTTATATCGATATCGGATATATCGATAGTCCCGGTTATATCGATACTATTTCTATGCACGCACGGAGAAAATTACATGCAAACAGGGTCGGATATATCGATAGTCCCGGTTATATCGATATTTTTTCGGACTCCCTTGAATATCGATATAACGAGACTTTACTGTACATCTATTCCCAATGATGAAAAAAAGGTCTGCATACCTTAGTACAGGCACAAAAAAACGAGGGTTGGAAATAGGCTTCCTCTGACAGATTTCTGAGATGAGATTTCGACGGTTCAGCTCTCGAAACGGTAGATGTTTCAGCAAACCCACTAAATGCAAGAAAAGAATAATCAAACGTATACCAGGGGAAACCACATCACAGAGCAGCATACTTTATAATGTAGTCGTTGGTTTACACCGCTACAAACTTTAATCACAATTATAATGCACCGATACATTATCCGAGCCGCTTATCGTCACAAGCGGTCCAGGCATTTTGGAGCCTATCTTTGGACAGCAGGCGGGGCACACAATGAAGTGGTTGGCAGATAAACATATGGCAAAGATTTACATCATATTTCTAAGTAACTACTGATCTATTAGCTATCTATTTGAGTTACTTCCGGGTTGAGTGAACGCTGGCGCGTGTGGCTGCCGCTGCTCACCCACTGTAAAACTTATCCTGTGACTGTAAAGTGACCTTGAGAGTTTTGAAAGGCGCTTAGAAATGAAATAGATTATTATTATTACTCTTGTAAACAAATGTGTTACGGAACAGCACTTGTACTGGATTCTGTTCAAATGTACAGCTATGTTGATATAAAAGACTAACCTTCTGCAAAGGCCTGTTCCTCTCTCTCATTTTGCCATTTGGTGTTGGGTATGTCATCAAGTACAGAGGATGAATCCTGGTGGACATAGTAGCGGTTTGGCGTCATTGAAGAATTTCGGTCTCTGAAATGATTATTATCATTCTTGGTGCTTGATGGCAGGTGCCTTGTGGGAACAATGTCAAACATGGGACGACGAAGGCTGAGAAGAAAAAGGCATTGGTGACACTGACTGAACTAACTGTACCTGTCATCGATGGTCCAAGTTTTACCTGTCAGATGTCGCATTGACGGGTAACAGGCCTAAAAAAGCAAGTAGTTTAAAAAACGTGGAACTTGTGCATGTGCAAAACAAATCCAATAATTTACCACTCACGGGACACGCATTGCGGTTGCTGATGACGATGAGGATCGTGCTGCGGTTGTTGCTGCAGCTGATGGTGGTTATGGTGCTGTTCCTGATGTGGATGATGTTGGGGATGATAACTGTGATGTTGATGACGATAATGTTGATGGTGATGTTGCTGCTGCGGAAAGTTATGTTGCTGTAGATGATGATACTGATGATGATGACGAATCGGTTGCTGGACAGGGTATAAGAATCTTGGAGGACGTCGAAGGAGAGCACTCAAGTGCAGAAGCTTTGATGAGTATCTCCATTGTGCCCTGTCTCTTTGTTGGTCTGCTTTAAGAAAATGTCAAGACACACAATTATGAAATTTTACATTTCAATACCTGCGATAGGGCTTGACCCAGTTCAGGATGTATCCTGAATAATCATCCTCATCATCCTCATCATAAATTTTATTTCAAGCGCATTTCAAAGCTCTCAAGGACACTTTACAGTCACAGACAAGCATAGATACGATACTAAATAACATACAATTATAAATAGAATACAATCAATAAAATACAAATATAAATGGAAACAAGAGATAGAGCTACACAGAAAATGCAATTTTAAATAGGTGCCCAAAGACAGCTGGGATAAGACTCCATCCAGCAGGCCCGCGAACCTCGGGAGGATTAAAGGATGAGGAAATGTATATCTGGATGGATGGACATTCCACTGCGTTTTTATGGCTTACATTCCTTTTGTCTATTTCTGAATGTATGTTCAAAACGCACCTATTGGAGGTGAAATGCCTGCAAAAGGTTTGATGTTCGAAGATGCCCTTTTCTTGCGACACGCCTCTGCTTCTGCTCTACTTTCTTCTCGGCAATTAGCCTAAAACAGCACAGGAGAAAATTTCGATTTAAATTTCATCTAATAATGAACGCATAAAAATAACCAAATGCGGTAGCTTGACTTATGAGTGCAACTCAAGGTTTTTAAAGTTTCAAATCCTCATTTAGTCGATTTTTTGTTTGCTTTGTGTGTGCAACTCACCAAGGCCAAAATGTCCGCACAGCTTCTTAGCTCTCACTCACAATTTGCGATGCAAGTAAAGTTAGTGGCCAGCTCAGTCGCAAACAAATTTGCATCTTAAATCTAGGCATGCACTGTTGTACTTGGATATGGTCAATACATTATATATTATTATGTATATTAACCATAATTTAGTACTGTATTTAACAACATTTCTCTGCAAACCTACGCCATCATGAGTTGTTTGCATTATCTTTAAAAGAGGTGGCTAAAAAGTAACTAGTGGGATAATTACTTGATGGGATCTGCACAATATTATTGCTAATATGGTTAATAGTGCACTTTGCTGTACATTAACTGCCTTGAATAGGAAGCATCTTCAGCAAGCTACAATAAAGAGGGTACAGAGCCTTGCACAACTAGTTTGGATTGAAGATGAGTCAAAACTAAAGTTGAGAGTAAGAATCTAAATTTAAAGAACAGACACCTCCCGACATAGTTGCGTCCATAATTTGTCAAATCACTTCTACTGACTGCATTTTAGGAAGATTCCACTGCATGTATCTATATTTTTAGTTTTTGAAATTCACGCTGAATATTCAAGGAGTCTTGTTTTTGAGTTGATGACGATACAGTATGGGAAGTGACGTATCCTTAGGAACTCCCTGAGTTGTTGACATTGTGGATTGAGCGAGAAAGCGACACACAGGAGATTTTGAGTGCATTTTTGGTACTTTGTTTTGCCCGAAAACACCGTGTTGAGCACACAATTAGAAGGAAAATTACATCAATAATGTGATGATGAATCGTTGTGTGGCAGCCAATTGCGGTAACACGCATAAAGAAGGTGTAAGTTTACACAAATTCCCAGCGGACAAACCAGCCATTTGGCCGGAATGGGAAAGACAAGTCTAACGATCCTGAGCAGGGTGGAAGGCCACAAAACATTCATGTTTGTAGTGCTCATTTTGAGGAAGATTGTTTCGAAAGGAAAGTGTCCTCAACAACAAATGGAACAGGCGCGCCGCCCACAACCAAAATACCCCGCACAGGGTTTGCCAAATGTGAGAGGTCCAGGGTAAGTGTATTCTAGTCTAGAATTCTAAAATGTGCTTTGATCCATATACATACAATCGTGGGAAATTGAACCTTCAAATCGGTCTTGGTGCTCTGTACTGGTTAATTGGTAATCATGGTAAATCCGGAATCAGCTAGTAATGCAGAACCATAAAATATGTTCGCTCCATTGGATACAATAATATTGTTGCCATTACCCCATATCGTAACATTGATATGATGACGTGGACAGAGACACCGGTTTCGTCGCTTGCATCTGGCTCGAATTGATACGGAAGGACTTCTTTAATCGATAGCAAACCACTCATGCTTTCCTGTTCAGAACTATTTGAATCAAATTCATAATTGGATGAAGAACAAGAAAGCATCTTCTCCGAATCTGACATCTGTTTTGTTTTGATTCTGGAGCAAGGCAGTTTGTGGACCAGGATCGCCTGATTCCCCCGGAAGTTTCCCAATATGACGTCACGAACATGGGGGCAGGAGTTTCTGAATCTCGCCAGTTTTTAACTCATTAGTGGCAGTTTTGGGCAACTTTAAGTCATTTTAATTGGTGTTTTGCGTTTGACTAAAAATATCAGCCTGTGTGTTTTGGGTATTTTAGATGCTATAATTTTTTTTTTCTGATGTCAGTTAGGCACCACAAAATAGTGTCTGTTGTCCTTTAAAGCGAATTAATTTACAGTTAAAATGTTGCTAAATTGTATTAAGACACTTGTGATGAACATTACCTTGAGAGGTTCAAAGCCTTGCCAAAGGGTCACATGACTGATCCCCAGATAATCAGTAGTTGGTGCAGGAATCACACTTTTCCGCTCTTTAACCTTGAGAAGCAAAGGGTTGGTATGATTCAACTTCAAGAAAAATAATTCAATTTCTATTCAACTGCTTATATTATACTTTGTGGAGATGTGGTAAATGGAAAGATGTGTCTTTTTTACTTTCACACTCAACTTGACACAGCAACCATCAAGATACTTTCAACCGTCATGCCACTCATCTATTTGAACCCAGACTCATCTCAACTCCCTCCGCTCCATGAAAGTTACAGGTTCTTGGTGAATATCTCTCTCGTGCAGGTCATCATCCAGGCCCGCCAAGAATTCACCAGATAAAAAATATCTCCCATCATGATTTGCTTTGGTTTACCTCCAATTTCCAAAACAAGGTGAGAGGTCAGCTAATGTGACAAAGCAGGCCAACCAAGGATGCAATGAACCCCTAGACCATCTCAGCTAAGGTATGACAGGCACAGCTTCTAGCTACCTGGTCGTTCTAGCGACCATAGTGGGATGAAAGAAACTGCAGAATGGAGGCAGGGGTCCCACCAGATCCCTCCTCACATGATCTCTCCGGCACTAGAAACAGTGCCAACAGAGCTTTGGAACAGCGTTGAACCTTGCCGCGCTGGCAGGCGCCAGCCCGTGTCCGAGGATTTTATTTGAGGTCCAGACAGACAAACTTCATCCCCAATAGCGCGGTCTTCAGCCATCAGTGGGAAAGGTCATGGATGCCGGCAAAAGCCAGCCAGTACTGTGGGTCACAATTTGCCGGTAGAGTTATAACCAGGAGTGCAGTGTAGGCATTTTCAAACATGACGGCTAATTGGTTGACATGGCAGCCAGTGCTGCACACTTATGTTCAAAGGGAGGTCCCTTATTAATCTCAGTGGGTTGTGGCTTTTTAAGCCAGTGAACCAGCAAGACCCTCAATAAGGAATTTTGAGGGTTGGTTAGCGAGAAGAAAAATGTCAATGTGATATGTTGCCCAAGGAATGTGATTATGAGGTTGAGTTGACAATGAGGCTGTACACGCTATGCAAGATGCTTAAACTGGAGGTTATTCAGGCAGCTCTCAACATCTGCCATGGCCATCAAGATGTCCAAGTTGACAACGAGAGCAGCACCAAAAGGCCAAAAGGGATCAGCAGGGTTCCAAAAGGCCAAAAGGTCTGATCGCTTTCTTGAGCAGACTTGTACAAAGCTAAAATGATACCCGTGCACCAGTTCCATCTTGGAAAAGATGATGGCCTCTACCAGGTATGTGGAGAAGTCGTTTATATGCGGGACAAAATGTCAGCCGTGGGTCATGCTATTGCTGAGGTGACAGAAATCACCATGTGCGGGGGGGGAGGGCGTGGCCTGTTTGAGCAGCAGACGAATACCAGGCATTCCGTGAGTGGGGACTCCTCCTTGGTGACCATATTTGCTGAGTCGAGACAATGACAGGCAGCCAGCAGTATTGATGTGATGCTCCACACTATGCTCAGCCTTGACTGTGGAGATTGTGGGCTTGATGTCAAGAAATTCGGCAAGCACAGATCACTGGTAGCAAGCGTGTTTGACAGGCCAAACTCACCAACCTCTTCAAGAATGGGTGTGTAGCATTGATGAAGGAGCACTTCATAACATCTACAAGAAAAATCAATCAACGTAGTTTGGATCAAGCAGTGGTGTTGATGCAGAGGACATTACAAAGTCCCAGCTAGTGTGGTGTCCACAAAACCACACTATACTCTATACTCTTTGTCGTACTCTGTGCCATAAGTACGTACGTTTAGACAAATCAAAGAGCCTCAAAAGGAACACCATGAATGTATCATCCTGTCAACATCTGCCGCAGGCTCCAACAGAGCCATTGTTGTGGTTGTTGAGGCAACAATCGCTTCCACCGCATGAAAGTATATCCTACCATTCTGCGTTATTCTTCTCAGCTACAACTCAGCCTTGCTCTGGTAAAACCACAGCTACGTACGTCCCTGATGAATGTCACTCCACTCCCTCCATAACATATTATGTACGTCATACCTGCCATTTTCTCCCATATCTTCTCAGTGGTCTTTCTTGGATGCTCTCTTTTTGTTCATTCTCAATATCATGCTGACAATCAGGCTCCTGCAAAAGGTCCAAACATCCAATTGTTTGACATTTATCAATTATTGCACAGTAGATCAACAAAAGTAGTGCTATCTTACAATGTGGTGAGTAATGCTTTGGAGAACTTCAGGTTGCATCCTACTTTTCAGCCTGTCTCTTTCTTTGCGTGTCATTTTCTTCTTATTCTTTACTGGAGGTTGCTTTAGAGGAGATGTGCAGGAGATAAACACACCTTATATGTTATACTACATCTAAATCTGATTAGAAACGGGTGCTTTTGTTGAAACATTTCTCAATATGAGAAGATCATCATCAGAGGTACCTCTGCATGTACAGTTTGCGGCTGTGTGAGCAAATGCACTGGAAGCCCATCGGAATCAGAACTATCAGAACCACTGGTGCTGTAGAAACAGAAAAAAACATCACTTTCAAGATCAATTTAAGAACACAACGTGACTCGGAATATTCAGCATATCGGTATATGGATAGAATGTACTCACTCACATAAATATGTACGATAAAGTAAAACATTTAGCTTTACTTGATTTCTTTTTTTTGACAATTGTATATTTTTTGCAACAAAAAAGGTATCTTTCTTTGTGCGCATTTGCACTTAATTACCCACATTTTTGGGCCTCTTATTTTAGTTAGGAGGCAAAGAAAGACTTGGGAAATTCAAGATATTCACAGAAATATTTTGGAGTCATTTGTGGTACCTAGGTTTTATATATTGACAGCTCACAACTGAATATATTATTGTATTACCCAGATTCCAAATCAAAGACAGAAAAGTTGGTGTCCAATTCTTTGCCCAGTTCTCTGGCTTCATCTCTCAACATGGCTGTCAGTTGTTTTAGACAATAGGTCACCTGGAGCGGCACATTTAGACAATGAAATCAGATGCGTGTGTTCCGGGTCAAGTTAATTTTGATAAGATGGGTATAGTTTTCTTACCTTAGACGAATCTGGATCAAAATAGTCAAGTAAGGTGTCACAAAAGTAAAAGCCCAGGGACTTCAGGTCTTGAATGGTAAAATGCGTTCCCTTTCTATCACCTGATGAAAAGTCATACTTGAAACACATTAAAAGGTACACACATAAAGCAACACTTTCAGAAAGTGCAAACTGACCCATTGTGGAACCACCAAAGGTAGCCTCCATGGTGTAACTGTTTTTGATACCAAGTCTCCACATGGCGACTCGCCCGGTTCCCTCTTTGCTTCTTTGCACCTGGAACTTACAGCTCTGGAAGCAAAACTATGGAAAAAGAGGATTCAGGGACTTGTGTTTGGAATTATGCGCATTTACACACCAAAGGAACAGCAATTTTGTGACAAATATTACCTTGTTTCTGATATTCTTGCTCAACATCAGAGGGAAAATTCTCTCCTGAAGCTTTGGAAAATCATCGTCTTGGTTGTTACAACCGTACATGAATACGTTGTTTTTACGGTTGTGGCCATGAAAGTCGCAATAGAGAACTACATCTGTCTGCTTCAACAGTCTGAGGAATTAAGATATTCACTTTAACCTCTGAGTTATTTCTTGATGGCTTTTCACTCAAAGTAAAATAGAGAAGGATAGCATGCAATTTGTGAATTAGCCCTCGTCTGTGGAGCGAATACAGTTATATCACAATATGCAACACACACAATATACAACAGAAGATCAGCAAACGTATCTTTCTTCATTCACTGCCATTCCCAAATTTATTCGGGAATTGAAAATATGACGTGGAGGGCCATTCCAGAATTAGTTTGGGTTTCTTTCTTGTGAGAGGTGCCGATATAGCGCTGGTCAGACCTCTGGCAATGTTTTCCCCTCCCATGAGGGGGCAGCATTTGCCATTTGTACAGCCACCCCCACTTGCACCTCATATTAATCCAGACCCATATAATTTAGGAATTAACTTTTTTTTCTGATGAAAGAAGTGAGACTAAGGCAGGGGTGCCAAAGTCATTTTTATGCCGCGGGCCACATTGTAGTTATGGTTTCCTCTCGAGGGCCGTTGAATTTGGGGATGGCATTAGAATGTTTAATCCCCTCCACATATTACATATAAAGCGCACAACAAATTAATTAATAAGTAGTTTTCAAATCTGAAGTCGAGAATCATGACTGTTATTGTGGTTTACATCCAAAAATATGAAATTTTAGTTCGGATTTTAGCAAGCATCATGGAATTTCACAAGTTTGATTTGCTTTCACGAGCTGAAAAAAATGATGTGGCGGGCCGGATTTGGCCCCCGGGCCTTGACTTTGACACCTGTGGTCTAAGGTTTCTTACGCTGGATTGAATGTTTACGTAGTCCTAAAACTCAGTATTCTGTGGGTCCTGCAATTTGAGTGAAAACAACAAAAACCCTGGCACTGGAGTGGACACACTTTTGCACGTCTGGCAAGGAATGAGATAATCTGCCATGAGAGCCATTTTATGTTTTGAAAAAATCTTGATCTGATTGAGATTCTCAATCTCAATCCACACAAATACAATGCAACTGGATTGATTACCAACAAAAACAAAGTGCTCCATTGTTTACACTGTCTCTGACATCAGCATAACTTGTAACTAATATTCAGGAAGGTGGAAATGTTCTCGAGTGACTTGGGCCAAATATCTGATTACAAAAATTATAATTTGCCAGAAAAGTAAGCATAGGGCACATAAAACAGACAACCATTCACAATTGCACATGTACACTGATGTTAAGTGGGGTCAAATATGCACTGCCTGCACAGAAGTCAGGTGAGTTAACCATTGCATCATCAGTGAGTATGTAAATTACCAGCTGGGGAAAAAAAACACCAAAAGATATGATACTCAATACAAAAATGCTCACTTTTCAACCATGTTCCGGGTGTGCCACACACATGGAAAGGAATCCCTGAGCGTTGTCTTGTAGTTCCTGTTGAGGTCCCTGCCTGCCAGAGAGCAGCGGTAATTCCCAACCACCACCCCATCTGGGTTCAGCATTGGCACCACCTGATGCATACGATGCGGTTGAAAAGTAGTGTCAAAGGCATGGCGAGAAGCACTGATATCAGAAATTGTTGGACTTTTGGTGAAGTCATAAAACAGGCAACAGAAAATAAGATTAAGAGCAAGTCACAGATTTTTTGAAATTGACAATCAGATGTATCCTTTCGATGAAAAGGTTTCTTCAGCCGTCATCTGTACTTCTTTGAAGGTGTCGGACGTTTCGCTTCTTATCCAAGATGCTTCTTCAGCGAATTAAAGTCTTACTGGTAGTTTCGGCCCTATATATATCCCTACTGTCCAGACATGGCGGTGCCGGACTCTGCTATGATAGGTCCCTGCTCTCAGGTTGGGGGGAGCAGAGGACTAGTCCCTGCGGCTCCACTGATTGCTCCTATTGTCCTGAATAACAACTGGCCTGATTGCCCTATTTGCTCTGGTATCACCTCATCAGCATTACTATTCCCATGTTGCCTAAGCAGGCTGTTGTACGAACGATGCAAATTGAACCTCACACCACCATATCGGTTTAGTAAAGGATTTAGCAGTTTTATGAAAATCGCTTCTTTTACCCCCCTTTTAAACCATCTATGTTCTTTCGCTAAGATTTTAACCTCATTGTCGTCAAATGAGTGGTTCCTAGTTTAGGCAGTACATATGTAATGGAGTTGTGCACTAGATTATTAAATTATGACGAAAGTGACGCAATGGCGCACACATATGCACCTAAAAGCTAGCAACCACTCATTTGACGACAATGAGGTTAAAATCTTCGCGAAAGAACATAGATGGTTTGAAAGGGGAGTAAAGGAACCTATCATAGCAGAGTCTGGCACCGCCATGCCTGGACAGTAGGGATATACAGTAAAGTCTCGTTATATCGATATCGGATATATCGATAGTCCCGGTTATATCGATACTATTTCTATGCACGCACGGAGAAAATTACATGCAAACAGGGTCGGATATATTGATAGTCCCGGTTATATCGATATTTTTTCGGACTCCCTTGAATATCGATATAACGAGACTTTACTGTATATATATATAGGACCAAAACTACCAGTAAGAATTTAGTTCGCTGAAGAAGCATCGTGGATAAGAAGCGAAGCGTCCGACACTATCAAAGAAGTACAGGTGACGGCTGAAGAAACCTTTTCATCGATGGACCACTCCTGTACGACTGATAGCTTACACAGACGTATAGATGTTAGCTTTGAAACTTTCCCACCTTAAAAACAAAAGTGTCTCGCAGAAGTTGCGCATCATCTGAGTTCCCCAGCAGGAAGTCCAGGAATCCCTCCATCAACCAGGAAGCATTGGTCTCTCCAGGGTGTACTCTGGCCGTGACCACCACAGCTTTCTTGGCTTTGCCCTCTTCTTCTTTTTCACCAGCACGTGATGTTACTGTTAGCACGTAGACTGCGTTTCCAGCTAGACTGTGACACAGGACCCGTACTTTGCAGTATGACCCCACTGCTGGGTTGGATGAAATGTGCCTGAGATAGCGCTGTAGGTGTGAGTAGGTATAGGGATAGCAGTGGGCAAGGTAGCAGGTATCGGATTCATACGGGAATTGGAGAGTCCATGTGAGGGAGTACAGGCTCCTTGCCTCATTGTTATCCTTTGCAGTCTGAATTGGGACAGACATGAAGTTCTATGAGACATCCCATTACTGTAGTGTTGAGCCCAGCTAACTTTTGATGCATACATCTCGAATAATGTTGCGGGTGAGCTGGTGTGTGTATACGTGTGCGTACATGTGTATAGTTTTAAAATATGGACTGGAACGTTGGGGATAAGATAGAAAAAATGCTAATACTTTAGGCATTCAGTTTGGGCAATACTGTACATCCTTATTTATATACCACGTTCACAACACGTGCATGCTCATATTTAAGCTTTGGCACAGTGCTCATAACCTTGTTGATACTGGAGTGTGGGAATGGACAACTTAACCGCTGGAGGGAGCCAAATATTTTACTCAGTACTACTGAATAATAATAATAATAATAATAATAATAATAAGAAGAAGAAGAAGAAGAAGAAGAAGAAGAAGAAGAAGAAGAAGACATTTTATTTTAAGCGCCTTGCAAATCTCTCAAGGACACTTGTGTGGCGCTAGACCTTTGAGCGTTGACACCGTAGACAGCCGCGCACCCAGTCTCGCACGTCTCTTTGCAGTCCCTTCCAGGAAAACCTTTTCGCCAGCATCTTGGTCGTGCCACGAATTCCAGGATGAGAAAGACTGTGCAGAGAGTCGAACACCTTTCGCCGGAAAGAGTCGGGAACCAGTGGTCGAGGGACGCCGTCGGACTGGACACACAGGATTGTGCAGCCAGAGGTATGTAGAGGGACAGCGATGATGTTGGAATCGGTGGCATGGTCGGCCAGACCTTCTCGTACCTGAGCTGCTGCCATCTCATCGTAGTCAAGACCGTCGGGAAACTGGATCGCGTTGATCTCACCTCCAGAAAGGGCATCTGCGACCTCGTTCTGAGCCCCCTGGACGTGGCGAAACTCAAGGTCAAATTGCGAGAGGTAGTCCAAGTGCCTAACTTCTCGCTCCAGGTACTTTGTCGACGCCGAGGGGATGGCGGAGAGGAGTGGCTTGTGGTCGGTATAGATGATGACGCGTCCACCCTCGATGAAGTGCCGGAAGTGCTTCACGCTGAGATAGACACCAAGAAGTTCCCGGCCAAAGGTGGAGTATCGGCGTTCGGCCGGCTGGAGGGCCTTGGAGAAAAAAGCGATGGGTCGACAGTCACCATTGAGGCCGTCGTGGAGAACCGCACCGATTGCAACCGTGGAGGCGTCAACCATGAGAGACAACTGACCATCGGGGCTTGGGTGGGCTAGGAGTGTTGCATCAGCCACGAGATCCTTCAGCCGTTGAAAAGCCTTCAATTGCTCGGAGGAGAGGTCGACGGGAACGTGCTTCTTCCTGTTGCCAGTCAGCGAGTTTAGTGGCAGGGCAACCTCAGCACAGTTCGGGATGAAGCGTCGGTAGAAGTTTACCATCCCGAGGAATCGTTGTAATTGGGTTACCGTCCTGGGTGTGGGAAAATCATGGATGGCCTGCACCTTGCCGGGTAGAGGGCGTACTCCTTTGCCATCGACTAGGTGACCAAGGAACTTGACCATGGATTGGCCAAAAACGCACTTGTCGGAGTTGACGACCAGACCGTGCTCGTCCAGACGCTTGAAAACCGTTTCCAGGTGCTGCAGGTGCTCGTCTTGGGAGTTGCTGGCGATGAGGATGTCATCGATGTAGGCACAACAGAAGTCAAGACCGCGCAGTACCGAGTCGATGAAGCGTTGAAAAGTCTGCGCGGCGTTCCGGAGGCCAAATGGCATGCGGAGCAACTCAAACGAGCCAAATGGGGTGGTGACGGCCGTCTTCGAAACATCCTCTTTCGCGACAGGGATCTGGTGGTAGGCTCTCACCAGATCGATGGTGGAGAACACCGTTTGTCCGTGGAGGAATGACACACAGTCGTGGATGTGAGGAAGAGGATAGCGGTCAGGAACTGTGACGAAATTCAGTGCTCGGAAGTCACCGCAGGGACGCCAGTCGCCTGCCTTCGCCTTGGGGACCATGTGCAGCGGGGAGGCCCATTTGCTGTCCGATGGACGGATAATACCAAGCTGAAGCATGTGGTTGAATTCGGCTTCAACAATCCGTTGTTTTGCCGGGGCAAGGCGGCGAAAACGTTGAAACTTCGCGGGACCAGTGGTCACAATGTGGTGAACAACGTCGGGAGCAGGTAGAGTCGTCCGACTGGGGTTGGTCAGGTCGGGGAATCGTCGAAGGAGCGTGAGAAATGGAGAAGATGAAGGAGATGGTACATGCGAGAGATGAAGAAGCGCAGGGTTGCCCGTCCTACCATGCACGGACAGGCCGGTCGTCTCATCAGTCAACCTCTTCCTGCGGATGTTGACGGACAGATCAAACCTGTGCAGGAAGTTCGCGCCAAGGATGGGGTGAGGAACATCGGCAATGGTGAAGATAAAAGGGAAGGAGCGACGTAGGCCCAAGTCGAGGTTGAGAAACCGTTGGCCATACGTCTTAATGGTGGTGCGGTTGGCAGCTTGCAGGGACACTCCAGCGTCAGGGTACCAGCGCTCCGCAGGGGAAGGTGGCAGAACGCTGATGTCAGCAGCCGAGTCCACCATGAATCGTCTTCCCGATGTGCGGTCGCGGACATAAATGATGTGGCTGGTTGTGGAGGCGCCAGGCAAGTGGGAAGCCGTGTTCACTCCCTGGCTGGGCCGTTTCCCGACCTCTTGCACGGCTCACTGCATCGTTTGGCCCGGTCACCCCAATATTGGTGGTACCAGCACAGGTCGGGGTCCGCGCTGGATGGATTCCGGTCGCGGCTTGGGCTGCGCTCTCGAATGGAGCGGCGTCCGCGACTACGGCGGCGCTCTCGACTGTGGCTGCGTTCCCGGATTTCCGTTCGCAGGGCACGCATCTCGTCAACGAGCAGTTGCAGAGCATCAGTCGAGGGCCCTGGCGTCGGAGGACGCTGCATGGCAGAAACGGTAGGCTGCCCCGCGTACGCCTCCGCAACTTTGTCGGCGAGGGCGGCCAACTCCTGCAAGGTAGAGTCGGGTGGTGTGGTCGCCAGGGCTGCTTTGATCCTCGGGGGCAGCTTCTCTATGAAGACATGCCGCAGGAAAGTCTGGTCCTTGAGGCTGTTGCCCGCCACCGTCTCGAGGCGTTGCAGGAGCTGGGAGGGCCGGCTGTCCCCCAGCTCAACGTCATGCCTCAAGGCTACATACCTCTGGTGTTCCGTGAGGGTGGTCTGCCTCAGGATTTCCTGTTTCAGGGCAGATTAAGGATTTTCAGCCGGAGGATCGAAGATGACTCGCCGCACACGGCCAGCCAACTCCGGAGTGAGGGCAGCGATCGCATAGTGGAATTTGGTGATCTCCTGGGTGATGCCACGGTTGACGAATTGGGAGTCCACCACTTGGAACCAGAGGTCCATGTCATTGTGCCAGGGGGGGGGAAGTTTGAGGGAGACGGCGGAAATCTGGTCTCTTTCCATTCGGAGAGTTGATTGGGCTGAGGAGGAGGGAAAAAAAATGCTCCTGGCTGGCTCGCCAATACAGTCACAGACAAGCAGAGGTACTATAATAAATAAAATAGTCACAAAATAGAATACAATAAATAAAATACAATTACAAATAGAAACAAGAGAAAGAGCTACACAGAAAATGCAATTTTAAATAGGTGAGTTTTGAGATGAGATTTGAAGGTGGGAAGAGAATCGATGTTACGAATGTTGGGAGGAAGTGAGTTCCAGAGTTTGGGGGCAGAGCAGCTGAAAGCTGAAGAGCACACTAGGGCCATGCATAGCTGAGCGATATGATGCTTCAGGAAGATGACAGAAATAAGCTGACATAAAATGTTGTTTGTCATCAGCAGCAAACTGCGTGTTTGAAGATTGATTTAATGGCCTATGGACCACTAGTTGCTCATCTCTGCTGCAGTGTACTGTCTAATTGTTTACCAGTTTGGATGCCCAACTGCATTCCACTTCATGTACAATGTTAGATGAAATATTGATCTTGATTCCAACACATGTGCTATTACACCATCTGTAATTAGTTTCAACGTCTCTTCTGCTAGCAGTTTTCCCACAGGTAAAATCTCAGTTTACCATAGCTCAAAACCAGTGGAACCATGTGAGGATGATTTGAAATGTGATCATTCCTGACCTTAACCCAAGCCACGTACCTGACTGCGGTAGTATGTGATGTTGGAGCCGATACGTTTCCAACCAACGGCACTCTCCGCAGCAGCTCTCTCGGAGTAGAACAAAGGCTTCATGCCCTGGGAGTAGAGGCTGCGACGCTTCATCAAGTTGACTATAGTCAGGCGATAGTTCACCCCAGCCCTCATGTTCCTGACTCTGAAGTAAAACCACTGCGTATGCTTGCTGGTGTACAAATCTGTGCGCAGGGTGAGTTCATAATCATAGGGACCCCTGAGCAAGAGACGACACATTTGATTTGGGTAACCACAAAGTAAAAATGATGACCGAAGACTCACACTTGTACAGCTTTCTGAAGGTTTCCACTCTCAAATCGGGATTCAAACTCAAGTGAGAGGTCGGTTTGGTTGACATCATGAGACGATGAGGTGCTGTTCACAGAAACTCGAGAACCTCCAACACGAGAGCAAGTGAAGTAGGAACATTTATCGGCTGAAAAAGAATGAGAAACAAGACATTAGAATATGTTTTTCAAATATTTTCTTGTAAAAAAAAATATTTTATTGTCGCTATTTAAAGCAGATTTGATGCATCAGCTGCCAACTTCGTTTTGTTTAAATTAGGTGGAGAACCATGACAGCAATCTCCTCTTTCACGCATAGTTAATACGCATGTCAGCATGCCTCTATTTTTTTTCATAATTGTCGTTGTGACATTTTGTTCTCTCACAGGGCACACTGAGATCTAATTTTCATGAGTATTTCCGCCCGGTGTCAAAAAAAGTATTGTGACAAACCACTTGTTTTTGTCCAAATTAGTAGTTAACAAGATAACAGAACGAAACCCCAGTCATTCAATGTTTCTGGTCGACAAACACGAGACACTTCATTAGGAACACCTGCTCAATAAACAATGCGAGTGCATCAGAAGACTCTGGCTCTACAACATTTTGACTGAGGTATTATCTGAACAATGTTTGATGTTGATATTTATTAAATACCAACATCTACTTTTAATATTTTATTGGCCGTATTTCTCTCCATACATTGTTCTTGCAACATATGGGAATAGCCTCTTCTGATTAATATCTCAAAACATGTTAAAAGCAGTATGTCCTTTATGAAAATGTACTTAATAGAGCTCTTATGGGCTCTTATTTGATTTGGCCAGTGAATGTCTGTTATTCACAATTTGCATACATTTTACACCTGACAACTTAATCTTTAATCCCGATTTATGGCTATTAGTTTGATACACATTTGTTTTAAACCATTTTTCTCAAATTATGTTACTATCAAAGAATTATATATGTATGAGTAACTGTTTTTTTTTACATTTACATTACATTAGGAAACATAAATATAAATATAAATATATAGTAAATATAAATATGCAATACTTTATTTTCAGCTGTAAAGGTCTGCCAGTATTTACACTATCAAATGATAGTTTCAACAAAATGTCTTGAAATAGCATACCGTCCCATCATTATTAAACACCTTCGAGAACAGTCTATTCATGCAGCAGTCGGTGGTTACCTGGCGCCCACTCGCTGCACGTGATGACCCCTACCGAACAATAACGTTGACTCATGAATTTACCCTCGTCAATGCAATAGACAACTTGTCTGATCTCCTCCTCAGGTGGACAGGGTGTCTTCTCTTGGTCACTTGCATGGTAGAAAGGTTCAGGCTTTGGAGGCTCCCATTCTGTGATGCAGAAATGAATATTTAAGTGCCCATCATCAGATTTCTCATGGACTTTTCATGGTATTAAAGCATAAATCTCGCAGTGAGAATTGTCGCATTACCTATGTGATGAATTGCGTTACTGATGACCTCACACTCTACTGGCCAACGTGGGCAGGAGATAGATGGGAACTGAACCAGGTCCAGTGGTGCTCGTAGACTGAAAACTGGGCGTCCACCATTAAACTCTACACGCAGCTGCCTCGTTCGCAGTGTCTGACTAATCGATACTAAGGAAGCACAGAAACCATTATTCCCCCCTGCCCTGAGCTCTGATTCTCGGTCCTATCACTGTTTAAGTAGAGTGTTGGGATATGCATTTCTCATTAAGGCTGTCTATTATCTTTGCTTCACAAAACAAGTATGCTCATTTGTCTGCAGATTAACCTGAACACAAATGTATACAAAGGAGAATGTTTATTTAACAAATAATAACGCTCAAGCATTGAGCAAGAGGGCCGAGGGAATGTTTAAACTGATCATCAAAAAAAAATATCTACACCAGGGACAGTAAACGCAAAGGAAAACAGCTTACACTGCTTTTTCTCTGCGACATCCTCCTTTTCCTCCTCCTTGTTGGAGTCATTGGTGTCAGATTTGTCTAACTGGTAGGTGGTCCACCAATTTCTGATCACAGGCCGGGCCATGGCAGATGTTTTCATTGCCTGAATGGCAAAAATGTAAAGAATGCTTATGAGTACCAGTCGTTAGAAACTGTTAGAGAGCCATTTACTTGATATGCTATTTATTTTTAATTGTGCTATTGGTTTGGGGTGGTGCAGAATTATTCTGCAGGTCTGCATCACATTAGATGTTTTGTTATGGTATGTCGGGTCATCAGAAAAGAATAAATACAATGCAATTAAATGTTGAAGATACTGTGTGTAGAATTGCAACAAAAATATTTCGGGCTGGGTTGCACAGTGCTCGACTGGTTAACATGTCTGCCTCACAGTGTTGAGGAACTGGATTCGATTCAGGCTCTGGCCTTTATGTGTGGAGTTTGTATGTTTTCCGTCTACCTGTGTGAGTTTACACAGGGTTTCCTCAACACATTCCAAAATTATGCAAGGTTGGTTGACTGAACACCCTAAATTGGTGTTAGGTGTGTTTGTGAATGCAAATGATTCTGCACGGTTACTGCTCAAAGACAAATGGGATGGGTTCCAGTCCGCCAATGACACTTTGAGGATAAGCACATCAGATGGGTCGATGTTGCATGCCCAGACAGGTATTGTGAGAATGTAGAGTGAGCCAAGGATGTAAGTAATGTTTCACACATGTGTAAAAATAACTTTTTACACAAGATAATGTTGAGCTTGTGTTCACGAAAAGCAGTTGAGCGCCAATGGTGGCACTGCTGCACTTACTAAACTCTGTGGCAGATCTCATCCCCATGATGTTCACTTCCCTTTTGTGGCATATTTGTGTCAGTAAAGATGAATGTATGTTGCAATTTCTTTCTTCAGCCTTTAGCCTAGTAACAGAATATCTTTGTTGTCGTCTTTCTCATCTGTTCCTATGTCTCTTAATAGAAATCATTCAGAAAAATTGACTGTTCACACTGTTAACAAAATAGTCACATTAACAGCATTTTTTAAATTAAAAAACAGGGGGAAATACGGTAGTTTTTCCGACAATATACACCGTGATTGAAACAGAGGGAATGATGCACCAATTATGTCATACTATTCAGATTTTATACATATAAATATTTCAAAGCAACTGCCTCAGCGGCCAATCAGATTTCGGTGATGTCATTCACTGTGCTGCTTGAATTTAAGACATTTCCGACTACATCATACGTAACTGCGAGTAGAACACGACACCACTGCAAACTCCAAGCATCCATGGTTTATCACAACTGCACGTAATTAGATAACCTAAAATCACTAAAGTACATCCAGCTTTCGCATTACCAGTGTGCAAGTGTATTAACAGCGGCAAGTAATTGTAGAAAAATGGACAACGAACTCACTCGTAAAGTGACGGTAGGATACCTTTCAGGCATCTTCGACGATCTGACTGCAAATTTAAAGATATACAATCAATACGTTACAAAAATGTGAACAAAAGAAACAGCTGAAGAACAGTCATTGATTTGACCACTGTTAAATATTTTAGAGACCAATGTGCTTTTCTTCCCATTAGTTGCGGCAGCGAATTCAGTAATAGTATTAGATCACATTTTTTATCATTACGATCTACTGTACCTGGCTTTACGGTTCCAGCGACTCAGAGGGGGAAAAAGAATAATCATCGAGCAAAAAGAAGTTGCTCAGCAACCAACCAAACAACTACGTATGTGATACTGCGGCCTCTTTTTGTTAGGGAACTCATAAATTCGACAAACGCCTTTGGGTCCCGTTCATACAATAGTTGTTCGTTATAAGTTGAATTAACAATAGCGTATCCAGCTTTGTCTAAATGGTGGGTATTTTTTTCTTACTCTACGAGACACTTCACATGTCCTTTACCCGCTGCACTCATTTTGGCCGTCAAAGAACATGCCAACAGTACACACAATCAGTTCTATCAAATACGAACTGAATTTAAACATATGTACAGTAAACAGTTAATGGCCATTACTTTTCGAGGAAAATCGTAGTTTATACGCAGTGACGTGCAGTCAGTGGAGGCAGGTGAGGCAGTGCCTCACCTGTCATCATGGAAAGCTGTCATGGAAATATCAAATGGAAAAAATAAATTAAACAGTTAGATGTATTTAGTGATTTGTACTTTAAAGTTCTTGTCCATTTAACTTCGCCGTTTTAGGATTTTTTTCAAAATCGCTGAATTTTCACATTAACCGTTCAAATACTAAGTAGAGACGAGCGGTGACGTCATTGATGACGTCAGTGCCTCACCAGCCATGAACCTCACCGCACGTCACTGTTTATACGTACAGTAAACATGTAATGACCATCACTTTTCTAGGAAACTCAAAATGTCCTATCTGGTGAGTATATTAGACACTACGGACGTCGATGTAGTTGATGCTACGTTGGTGACTCCCGATTTACATTCGGTTTGCGACTAACGATGACTAGCAATCAACATTTTAAACTATTAAAGGAAAATCACCTCCACAATATCAACCTCTTTTTTCCAGAAATGAATTTCTGTATTCTACACCGGAAGCAGTAGTTGAAATCTATTGCTTAATAGCATTTGGTTAAGACAGACTGATGCCAAGAGAACTTGCACTGAATTAGGATTTCGCCTGGTGAGATTGATCAAACGCATCTAATTCAATGTCACTATCATACGTTGCGGAAAATGGTACAGACTGATACACACTGGAAAACACTATTTAATAAATGTACAAAAACTTTACACATTCAAAGACCACCAACACAGCTCGTCATAATATACATGATATGGACATTGGTGTAAAAGTTTAATGAAAACGTGACTCTCGCACATATTGCTGGGTCACCTGAAGACATTCTATACAAGTTCGTTACAAAGTGAAGAGGTGGCACATTTACACTTTCACCTAAAAAAAGGAAAGACATTCAAACCCTCGGGTTGATCTCGGTCAATATCTTGACAATAAAAAATATTCACAAATGACTGAGAAACTGAGTAAAAAGAAGCTTCGAAGAAACAATAACATGACATATATACAGTACATAATTTGGGGGGGTTATTTTAATTTGTTCAGCTTTCATGTTATGTGCTGTTCATTTTCCTTTTCTTCAGTCGATCCCTCCAATTATCAGGGAGTGCCTCAAAGTTGGCATTCTTTGTAGCCTTTCCTCTGAAAGAAACAAAAAAGACAAAACTGGACAATTACTAAAGAGGAAAAGGGGACAATTAACATTCATTGAATTTGGGAAAAAAGACAAGAATAAGAGGAGAGAAGTGCAAAATGTATTCTCATATACGTCATGAGCTGCTGCTGTCTCCAGTCTTCAATACTCTTCTTGTTGAGCTGTTCTCTGTCCTCATCACTGGAGCTGCTCTTCTCTTCCTCCTCTAGCTCTTTCTGGATACTTTGCCACTTCTTCACAAGGGACGGCATTTTGGTCTTTCCCTTCTACAGTGATGGAAGGAGAGCGAACAGACAACAGGAGATGTCATGTGAGAAGTGCAATGTAGTAAATAGTATTAGCCCACCGCATGGTTGCACTCAACACCGAAATGCTAAGTAAACATTATTGCATAAATGTCAAGTATTTGGCCAATGTTGTGAGGATATAGGGGAATGGCACCACATGTGGCTGATGCTTAGGACTACTCCATGTGTTGTTGGCACATTAGTGGTTGCGGGGTAGAGCAGGAAAGTACAGAATGAATCACTTGACAGCTGCCAGCTTCAGTCAGAAGGGGTGTTCACACGTGTACATCGGTGCTGCATCCAAGTATTTTGTCGCAATATCTCTTACAGCGGTGTAAATTTTGTGCCACGTTGACACATTTGCTAGCTAGCTTTCTATATATTTGTATTACTATTCTATTTGAGTTACTTCCGGGTTGAGTGAACGCTGGCACGCGTGGCTGCCGCTGCTCACCCACAGAAAAACGTATCCTATGACTGTAAAGTGACCTTCAGTTTTGAACGGCACTTATAAATGAAATGTATTATAATAATTATTATTATTATCATCATTATTATTCTCATCTCATCTCATTTTCCGTACCGCTTATTCCTCATTAGGGTCGCGGGGGTTGCTGGAGCCTATCTCAGCTGTCTTCGGGCACGAGGCGGGAGACACCCTGAATTGGTTGCAGGCCAATCGCAGGGCACACAAAGACATACAACAGTCACTCTCACACTCACACCTAGGGACAATTTGGAGTGGTCAATCTGCCTGCCATGCATGTTTTTGGAGTGTGGGAGTAAACTGGAGGACCCGGAGAAAACCCACGCGGGTCCGGGGAGAACATGCAAACTCCACACAGGGAGGCCGGACCGGGACGCGAACTGGCGACCTCTGCACTGTGAAGCCGGTGTGCTAACCACTCGACTACCGGGCCGCCCATCATTATTATTGTTGTTATTATTATTATTATTATTATTATTATTATATAAAGCTGCTTATGAAAGTGAAGTGTGTTTGCGTTCACACTGCAGTTCCTGCGGCCATGCAATACGATAATAATATTTTGGAAATAAAACATGCATAAAGTGTACTTCCTTTTCCCCACTTTTTTTAATGATATATACAAAAGCCATGGTTTATACTTCTCCAGACAAATCAATGCTGTGGTCTATCAGACATCATAAAAAGATGAGCGAGAGAAGTGAAAGACGGCGGAAGTACAACCGTGCACAAATCTGTATAAGCAACTCTTCTTACACATAGCGAGTCGACCCCATGTCACGTAGCGAGTTAACGCCTGTAGCCTTCGAAACATCCCATTTGATATCGATGCTGCCATTCAAACTCACATTTACTGCAGAGTAAATTTTTAAACCACCACCAGGGTTAAATTTGCTCCGATTTGAGCTGCTTTCAGGGACTAAACCAGTTTAACTTTGTACATGTGAAGGCTCTATGGGAGTCAACCCTGGCGCTACACCGCAGTGAGATTTGCTGTTTGAACACCCTTACATACCACACAAGTGCAAAAAAAGCTCAATTACCTGTTGCTAATTATTGTGAGAGAGAAAAATAAATGATCGAGGTTAAAAATTATACCGATAAATGTTGCAGCGTAAATAAGTGGTAAAAACCCCTAAAACCTAATCTGAATTTTTTTTCACAAACCTTATCTTTCTTGGTTTTCTTGATCTTTTCCACAGGTGGCACTTTAGGTGCTGAAGATTCACAGGCTGGCTGGGGAGTTGGCAGCGGTGGTTGGGGGGGTTGAGCAGGAACAGGTGGAAGAGGAGGTTCACAAGGAACGAGAGGTGCAGTGACGGCTGACACACCCCAGTAGACTGGTGCGGTCATGATAGGCGCTACATGGGCAAACAAACGTTATGTTGCTGATAGGATTTGTGATATGACTATTAGGCGCTGAATTTTACCTGCTGTAGCAGCAACATGCTGTGTGTACAAGATGGGACTACTTCCAATAATGGCTTTATTCAGCTGACCAGCCTTCCGTTTCTGACCCTGACACAGTGGACCCGATGAGTCGAAGACCTGCACCAAAATAATGAAACAAAAGTATACACCTGATAAATCGAAAGCTAAACATGACAATTATCACCAAAATAAATATTCAAAGTAAATAAGAGCACACCTCAACACCAGCAATGCCCGAAGCAGGCCACCCACTGCCATCATCTTCAGTTCCAGGGGCCGGTGGCTCTATGTCATTGTCATCATCCATCTCCATCTCCACCTCCATGATCTCACTATCACTGTCTGGGGGCGGAGGAGGTGCAGGAGGTGAGCCCGGGGGGAGAGGTGGAAGTGGGGGGAGGTCAGGTGGTGGAGGTGGGCTGTCAGGAAGTGGTGGTTGAGATGGGGACCACATTGATGTGCAGGACTGAGGCACTGGTGGTGGTGCAGCAGAGGCACTAATACACGGTTCTGCATTCCAAAAAAAAGAAACATAATTCAAAGAGGAAACTGACATTTTACTTGAACCAGCAAAAAAGCAGGTACATCTTTATTCTGACCTGAGGGTCCACCGTTGGATGTAGATGTTTTGCCATCCCCTTGACTGGAGGTTGGGCTCCCCCGGTTTCCTTTCAGGTCATCTCCCTTGGCCTCCTCTGTCGGGAACTCCCACTGTGATGCATTCGTCAGGTCGTTGACATAAAAATACCGCCTGTGATCTCTAAAAAGTGGGACAACAGAGATAGAAGGCAACAGTCTCAACAAGTGGCCTCGCAACGAGATGACCAGTGCGATGACCTGGGACAAAGGGCAAAAGTAGATAGACATGGTGGGGCTTGCTATGGATGGTAGCTTTCACCATCCTAAAAGGGATGATCGACGAATGTGGATAGGTAACCCACCTTGGTCTTAAAAACAGTTAAAGCAAAACAAATCATCGCAGGGCCCCAATGGTTGTATTGAGCAGCCAACACCATGGTTGTCCTAAACGTTGCATTTAAGACAACCATTCTCACAACATAGGAAGTTACCGGTAAGTAGGCACCATCATCGAACAACAGAAAATCACTACATCATTTATCATCACACAATGATTTGTCTTGGTCATGATAAACAATCAACAGAAAGACATGAAATAGAGTTGGTCTGACCTGCTGGATTCCCGTCATTGCGCCATCTTCACCTTTAATTGGATGCACGACACTTGTGGCTTCCTGGGCCTCACTCTGCATTGCATTCTGGAGGCTGTAGTCCTGAAAAGTGCAAAGCTCTCCCAGGCAACCAACCCCGCTATTTCCCCACCCGAATTTTCCACTGACTGAAATTGAGTCTTATAATGTGCCCTCACAACAGAGCTTTGCAGTCTCTCAACAAGACATGTATTTCTTTCTGTGGCAGACATAACAATTGAAGCAGCAGCAGCAGCAGCAGTCTGGCCCTGAGTGGATGCTCCCTCATGAGTACAAGTAAGACACAATGCTAGCATTGTGTTACTGAAACCTGGAGAGTCTGGTTGTGGTTTGTGCCGCAATCCACACTGGTTAAGCTTGTCATGATGTCATGATACAAAGTCTGCAACCACAGGACTGAGGTGCGCGTGGTCACACTGCACTTTTGGGGGTGCTTGGGGGACGGAGCGGCGAAGGGGTGTAGAGATGTGAAAGGTAAGCAGTGCGTACCTGTCCCAGTGGCAGGACCAGCCTTTAGGGGCGGCGTTAAGTTCATAATGTTTTATGTGTTCGGCGGCTTCCAGTAGTTTGCGGCGAAGATAGCCCCCGTTCAGAGCACCCTCCCTCCAGTCAGCGATCCGCGTCTAGACACGCGAGACAACAGGGGATTAATAGGAAGCTGACGAGCAAATTTTAACGACAAGTAATTAGTTCAAGAATAATAATAATAATAAATAATAATACATTTTATTTCAAGTGCCTTTCAAAACACCCAAGGACACTTTACAATAAAAACAATAAAACAAAGCACATAACAATAAAACCAACAGAATGACAAGACTGTCATTGACTATAATGATAGTTTTAATATTCAAGCAATATTCAGTATGCACGTGGATATGAGCAAAAGGACATTAAAGAATTATCCTATGAATAAATATATTATGCAATGAAATACTTCATAGTGAAAACTGGGACAATTTTGCCTGGGTGCGGAATCATGATTTTGTTACCTCTGTTTGCAGCAGAAGCAACTGAAAATTTGAGACAGCTTTCTTGTGTATACCCAGGAATGCCATCTTGCTCGTTAAGGTGTTAGCCAGTTCTCCAATCTGAAACTAAGTCATTAACGTTAACAATCATAGCTAAGCACATTCCATTTGTTACTTTAGAGAATTATTAAACCACCGATTTACCCTGAGTTCAGCTGTTTCAACGACTTCTTTTGGTGGAGCTTCTGGTTTCTGCTCAGAGTTATCCGTTTCCCCGTCTTTTTCTGCTACACCACTCTCCGGAACGTTAGTATGAGCTGTGAGCAAATGACACTTAGTTTATTGCATTTCAACCTTTTTTTTATTGCGTTTCCTACTGTAGGTTAATAAAGCTTACCTGTTAACATGTTGTCCTGAGGCTCTGAATTATGACTGTTGGAATCAGGGCTGGGAGCACTTGGGAAGACAGTTTTCCATCGCTTTTTCTTGAGTGTGCTACGGGACCCAGAAGCGTCTTGACTCGTCTCAGAACAGGGACTAGAGCCTCCAAGACTTCCATCGCCATCCTCTAGAGCCTGGAGCTCAGCCTGATAATCAAAGGTCCAGATTAAAGCGTTAACAAATTTGTGCAATAGCAGCACACGCCAAACACAACCACCATCACCTACCTTCTTCCTCTCCAGAGCCAGTTCCAGCTCCATTGTGTCTTCTTCTGGCCCTGCTTCACTGTCCGAGTTCCCCTCTGACATATTCTTTGCATCAGAATCTTGCTCCATGGTTTGGATGACATCCGAGTTGCGTGAAGTGGTACAGGGGGATCCTACAGGGCGAACAACCTCTCCTTCGGAGTCCACACTGGTCTCAGTTTCAGCTACACCCTTAAGAAGTCTTTTTCGCCATTTCTCTTCAGCATCTTTCACTTCAGTAGGGATCAAGGGACCAAGTAGAGATGCAGCCACTCCGCAGCGCTCCTCCTCTTTGCTAGTGAGGCCCACCACACTCTCCATTACCTCCTACGAGATTAAATCCAATCAATGATCTCATAACACCAACACATTTCTCCATGGAATCACGTGGACACTTATACTTGCCTTGACTTTAGTTTCTTTAGATGATGTAGGAGCTGCAGCAGGTGTAGTTTCTCCAGGGTAATGACCACCACTTGATGTCCCATTGGCACTAAAAATAGAAAGTTTAAGAAATCTCACTATACATGTATTCATGATTGAAGTAGCATTGGGGATTACTCGTTTTCTGTGGTTTTAAAATGTCAATGTTTTTTTATAACAACAAAATACATTAGAATCATTTTCTTCTCAGAAAGGCACAACACAAAGGTCTGCTGTCAGAGTTGACAAAACGAGCCACCTGAGGTTTATCAAAGGCCTTCTGCTTTTTGTCCCTTCTGCTCGACTGAGTACAGATGGGAGAGGTGAGTGATACACAGAACAGGGTAGGAGATGAAAAACATTTAGACACCGCCGACACCAGAATCAACACAGCTGCCTTTTTGCTCCGTTGATTTATGTGCAGTCCTAAAACAGCAATACTGCACGTCTGATACAAAAATAGCTCACTAGTAATGGGACTCACTTTTACAACTAAAACAGATGTTTAATAATACAGTGGGACCCTGGCTTACGAACTTAATTGGTTCCCAGACAGTGTGTAAGGCGAAACGTGTGTATCCCAAAAATTAATTTCCCATAGGAAACCATTAAAATTAGAATAATCCGTTCCCAGGTCCCCATAAAACAATGTTATACTTTCTAATTTTCTAAGCCTTAAAACTACACAAAATATACCTCATTTTATGTAGAATAAATGTGCGATAGTATTATGATTAAAGAAATAAACTACTGTACAATAAAGTCATTTTATTTACCTTTGTGATGGTCATTAATGGGTTGATGGAATGTGTGTGAGTGGCCGGTTTCATCAGCATTAAACACGGCCCAGGAGAGAATGTACTTCCTGATGCTGCTAAATAAGCATGGCCTGCCACAGGAGGTGCTGCAACATTTCTACACGGCTGTCATCAAATCCATCCTGTGTTCTTCCATCACCGTTTGGTTCGGGGCCGCCACAAAAATGGACAAAATCCGACTTCAACGGACAGGACGGCGGAAAAAAATCATTGGCACCGCCCTACCCACTCACGAGGACTTGCACACTGCAAGAATCCAAACTAGGGCGCGGAAATTCCTACTGGACCCTCCACACCCTGCCCACCACCTTTTCCAGCTACTCCCCTCAGGCAGGCGCTACCGATCCATGCGCACCAAATCCAGCAGACATTTAAACAGCTTCTTCCCCCAAGCCATTAACTCTTTGAACTCTTTCAACAGTAGCCCAAATGGCCCACTTAGCAATTTTTTGATGATGATACTAGTGCAGCGTTTTCTACCGGAAACAAATTCCTTGTGTGTTCTACATACTTGGCAATGATTGATGAGGAACATAGGCTTCTTTCACCATCTTGAGGAATGGTCCATTGTAGGTGCTCTCTCTGTGATAATTGTTTCTAGTTCATCAATTGTGATCTATTTAGCTATGTTAATAGCTTTTTGCATCAAGTGTACAGATGACTCGCGCGGGTTATTTGTGGAGCCTGATTGATGGGATATTTAACCTTCCACTCTACACTCTGCTTTTGAACTATCATCAAAGTTGAAATGGGTCCAAAATTCACTGTTTTCTATCAATTTTCTTACCATTTTACTTGTTTTTCCCCTTTTTTTGTTTCAAGCTCTGTCCTCTCCCTTTCGTGTGTGTTTTCTCTCTCTGTCTGTCTCTTTAATATTAACCCCCCCCCGCCCCACACACACTGCTGGGTTCTTGACCAATCACGTGGCTTTAACCGAAGACGCCATTTTGTTTTTTGGAGAACTGCCTCTCTCTCTGGCTGTAACCCGATCCCCCACTGCTGCGTTCTAGACCAATCACGTGGCTTTAACCAACGGGGGTGGGGGATAGAGGACCAAAAAAAAGTCAGCTGCCATTTCCTTGTTTGGAGAATGGGTTCATTCACGAACGACACATCACTCATTGTGGCAGCTCCGTGTGTATCCCGAAAAATAGTTTGTATGCCAAGGTAAATTTTTCAGAAATGTAACGTTCGTAAACCGAAAAGTTCGTAAGCCACGGGGTTTGTAAACCGAGGTCCCACTGTATACATTTCTTAATGAGGCAACTATTTTCAAAATATATATGTACGATGGAATGAAAAGCAGTTTTTATTTACCCAAATGCTTAAAAAAACTACATCAGCGCTATAATTTGAGTATTACGGTTTTTCCATGTGGTTATCACACCATCAGAATTGTAATATTGGCCAATGTTAAAGTGAAGTGTAACAGACAACACCATAAATGTATTTTAAATGTAAGTCACTCACCTGTTGGTATGCTTAGCCAGTCTTTGTACTTGATTTGCTAAATAATGAGGCAACTCCCAAGAGACCTCATTGTTCTGAGTGTTCCAGTAATAATAGCAGCCAGAGTTATCATCCCAGACCTCCTGCCAGTCCCCCATTTCTACATCCACTGGAAGGAAACATTTAAAATGATGTTAAGAACCGGCATCAAGTACATTCGACATTACACATATGTGATCGGCTGGATTGTATCAGCATATATTTTGAATTTTGTGCAAATGTTAAAATCGACTGTGATATCTTGAGTGCGGCAATCGATCAAAGATATCTGTGATCTACTCTACAAAATAAAAGATAACTGCAACTACATTTACCTGCACTGGGCAACAGGAAATGAATTTTGACCGCTAATAAAAAGGATTCTACCTGTCAATCTAATTGCTGTCATTACTTTCAGAGTTGCAGGATAGCCATTCTTATGTTTGGGATTTTGGTGTAGGTGTGCTAATCGATCCTAGCATAGATTTCCTTTTCGGTGCAAAACTGCAAATACTGTACCTCATGTGAGTGGCCTAACAACCATAACAACGTTTCAAGTTTGAGAATGTTTGTGATATTAGCTCATGCCATATCCCACCCACACATCCAAGCATGGGGAAAACATGCAAACTCCGAACGGGAAGGCCTCAGCCTGGATTCAAACCCCCAATTTTCAGAAATGTGAGGTGCTTGTAGCTTGCACATATTCTGAAACTACTTATTCTGAAATTAACATTAATGAGTTTATTTTCATCGTTACCCCAACAAACATTTTCCTCATACTTACTCTCAATCTGTTTACAGCACAGTAAGAGACATAATATTTACCTCCTGCTAATGAATACTGAGTATTGAACTCCAACCGGTCACTTTGTTGCTCATTGGCACCTGGTTGCTGGTTATTGGCCTCTGGTTTGGGTGCACTACCAACTGGGGTGGATGGTTGAACTGCTGCGTCATCTGAACCTGGCTGAGTGGTGATAGCATCGATTTCCTGTTGAGCATTATTATGTTATTTTTTTGAACAATGAATCAACGTCATTTTGTTTTTGCGGTTTCCTTTAGTCACCTCAAAATCGAAATTTGACAGCGGTGCGAGATCACTGACAATACTTCTGTGCAGTGTGTTTTTGTGCGCAAGATAGACAAATTATGAGTATTAGGCACCGGTTCCCTTTAACATCAGCTTTAACAGTACAAGGCAGGAGTGCCCCACCAGCCGATTGCAGTCGACCAGTAGTCTGCAGACTGGACCCACGTCGATTGCCAGGGGCATAGGGGGAAATGAGAAAAAGTGTGTACATCTGTGTGCATATTAATATACATTTTTGTGTTAGTTTACACTAAACTGTGAGCATCCTGTCAGTTTCAGATTGAGAGAGGGAGCGAGAAAGAGGGGTGGGGTATTAAGAGTTATTGTATAGGGAAGATTTATTTTGTGCCTTTATAAGTTTGCATCCAAGGGAGGTGAGTAGCATTGCAATTTCATGTGATGTGTTCATTTATGTGCGGCTGACGGACATACACGAACCTTAGTAGATGTTTACATATATGGTGCATACAGTCATTGGTGCCTTGTTAATTCGTTTAATGTCTTACATCTTTTTGCCATTAACATCCAAAGCTCCCAACTCCCAATCTTTGAATCGAAAATCATACTTACTGTAATAAATGTAATAAATGTGAGACTTAATTTCAATTGACCAACCCAACTACAAGTAAATATTATACTTACAGCCATGAAATTTGCCAGTGTACTGTCAATATCAGAATGATTGTTTTGGGCTGTTGTAGTTGATCGAGAGACTGTGGCATCCTCTTCGTCACTATCTTCATAGGCTCCAAGCAAGGACAACCCCTCTGCAAGTGGATATAGACAAAATGTTCAGTCAAGTTATTTTGCTAGGGGGAAAGTCTATCCACCTTACTCATGAGGGCTCTCAGAAAATATACGATAGAATAGAAAACATTTATTTGTCTAAAATTGCAATTTACATAACCAAATCTGTGCAAAGTAGAAAATCCCTCTGAACCATGAGATGAACCTTTGTGGGTGCCTGTGCCACCATCAACCGAACAGTTGACAGAAAAGGACAAAACTATATAACACAACACATAAGACAAACAACCGTACAATTTCCACCACTTTTTCTGCATACAATTTTCAGTTGAAGCAGTTGCAGATGAAAGAGGAGAGATTCAAAGAGTTCTTTCACCAGAGGATCAAAGACGTCATCCTGAAGTGAAGTACAACTTTCTTGTCAAATATCCAACATACAAAGATGAAATGTATTCCCTCGCAACCAGACAACAAAGATGTTCAAAAAGTGCACAAAAACGAATTCCTTTCAGAATTTTTAGAATAAGTTTTAATTGGGGGGGGGGGGGCTATCGACATAATGATTTGAGGGGGTTATAAAAAGCAAAGTGCTGCACATTTCGATTACTCCACCTTCATTTGTGTCCCTACATTAACTTAAATTGCATAACAATATCAAAATCAAAAGTAATTTGAGCAAATGTGTTTTTAGAAAAACATCTCAAAGTGGTAGCCCCTTTCATTGACCACGACACACGAATAAGCTCGAGTTTCAAAACGATTGGATAACCCTGGCCTACAGTACACAGTGACAAAACAACGTACCAGTAGCTTTCACCGCAAATCGTCCTTCTCCTTCTTGGTCTTCTGCTACAAACGTCAGGAAAAAATACAATCAAAGTCAAAATAGAAGAAACGAACTCGTGGCCCACTTCAGCTAACCACCACCATGTTTTAGCTTTAATTAAATTTGGTCCATTACGATTCACGAGAGAATTCACTGCAAAACTCAGTTTAGCCGTATTTTTTTTGCGCCGAGTAGCGATTATGGCAGTTGGACCTGTAACGTGAAATCAAACTGACTATATAACACAACATACATAAAACAAACGTTTAAAATAAATACAACTACGACTCGGACCAACACGGCCCACCGCTAGTAATTAGCAAGCATTAGCAAGCATGTTGAGAAATACTGTACTGTACCATCAGATCCTGACAGCCCCTCTTCCCTGTCCCCGGCATTCCCACCACGGAGCCCAGGAGACAGTTGTAGAATTGTTCTGCGACCAACTGCTCCTGCCGTCGCGCGAGCCTTTTTCTTCATCGCAGATGATTTGTCGTGCTAAATTGCGAGCCTCTATTTTCCGAAGTCGCTAAATTGCAGCTAGTAGTACAAAGGAAGGAAGTGGTATTCCAAGCACTTCCGTATCCCCGTGTCACTTACCAGTGTACCACAAGGAAATGTCCGTACTGTACCTGCGTCGAAGATGCACACTATCTTGCTTCATAACAAGCTTACCGAGCAAGGCGGCGGATGTTTCGGCTTAATCATTGGAATCTCATTATCGCTTGCTTTTTGTAGGACTACGGGCTTTGTCGCGCACATTGGAAGTCGGTGTCACAACGAGTGCAGGAAACGTGTTGGCATGTCCAAGTGAGAATTGCCAATTTCACAGTTGTCGCAGTGGAGCCGCCCATAAATGTATGAATTTCAAGAGCCGCCATCAGGGCAGTGGCCGTCAGAGCCGCAGAGAGTAGGTGCTGGCCGATCTAGGACCAGAGGAAGCGCTACGGGGACTGGATCAAGCACGATGGGAGGTGCGATTGGACCGGTTCTGCACTGGCTAAACGATGTGGCAGCCGTGACTATTCTGAAGGCCCGTAGGACTTTATTCCAAGCTGCTGTACTTTTCTGTGTTCTGGGTCTGCTCCTCTGGGTGTCCATTTTCCTCTACGGCAGTTTCTATTATTCTTACATGCCCACTGTGAGCTTCTCCGCACCCGTGCATTTCTACTACAGTTCTGATTGCGATGCGTCAGAATCAGAACTTTGCTCATTCCCAAAGGCCAACATCTCCCTCTTGAAGAACGACAGGGACCAGGTGATGGCTTATGGCCAACCGTATCGAATATCTTTGGAGTTGGAGCTGCCAGAGTCCCCTGTGAATGAACATCTGGGCATGTTTATGGTGAGGATGTCGTGCTACACCAAAGATGGGAAGATGGTGTCATCTGTTCGACGTTCAACAATGCTGCATTACCGCTCGACCCTTTTGCAGACACTCAGCACTGTTATCTTTTCTCCTCTACTCTTGACCGGGATGGCTGAACAGAAGCAGCTCATAGAAGTTGAGCTCTTCTCTGCATACAAGACCAACAGTTATCAACCAACTGTCAGTACAGTCATCGAAATCCAATCCAAGCGCGTGCAGATCTACTCATCCCAGCTCCGCATCCATGCATACTTCACCGGTGTTCGTTATGTTCTGTACAACTTCCCCCTGACTTCTGCGGTGATCGGGGTGGCCACCAACTTTACCTTCCTTGGCATGATTGTGGTTTTCAGCTACCTGCAGTTTGTATGGGGTGGGCTCTGGCCCCCAGATCAGGTACGCATTAAAGTAATGATGGGGGACAGTACTCGCATGCAGCAGAGAAGAGAAGAGGTGAAGAAGCGCATGGAGAAAGAAAATTCCCAGAAAGAGCTGGATTCGCCAAGACTGATCGGATCTTTGAAAGAGACATCAGATGACCAGGCTGATGACAGGGTGGTTCTGCAGTCATCAAAAACATCCATTGTGGAAGTAAATGCCACTGAACCCAGTGTTCCCATTCCCGAAAAAGATGTATCTGTTGACTCTGTATTGCCTGCGGCGTTAGACCAGAGTGACACAACACTGCGACAGAGATCTGGTATATCTAAAAGCCTTTAGCCTAAGGGCCTTCTTAAAATTAACAGTACTTTGAGTTCATACAGTATACAGCACCGAAGTCATCATTCCACTGAATATACCAATAGTTGCAGATCTTAATAGAGGCATTTGCCCACTATTGGAGGTGAATATATGTAGATCAGAACATATTGTTTCCACACCAAAAAAATCTACTTCTACAAACTTTCTTCCCTCTTTAACATTAGTGTCAAAGGTGTAAAAGTCAAGGCCGGGATCCAGATCAGGCTCGCCACATCATTTTATTTGGCTCGCGAAAGCAAATCAAGCATGTCATGCGCCATCATGCTTGCTAAAGTCTGAACCAAAATTTAAATTGTCATATGTAAACCACAATAACAGTCATTATTCTTAACTTCAGATTTGAAAACTAGTCATTCATCAATTTGTTGTGTGCTCTGTATGTAATATGTGGAGGGGATGAAACATTTTAATGGCTTCCCCAAATTCATAACGGCCCTCGAGAGGAAACCGTAACTATAGTGTGGCCCGCCCCAAAAAATGGCTTTGACACCTTTGCTCTCCAAGAAGTATCTGGGAACGTTTTTCTTTTTCATTTTAACGCTAACACAGGCGCTTAAAAAGTCAAATTGTTACTTTTTTTCCACAAAGATCTTTACACGCAATTACCATAGAAAAATTATTTTAAATACAGTAAAGTCTCGTTATATCGATATTCAAGGGAGTCCGAAAAAAATATCGACATAACCGGGATCGATATATCGATATATCGATATATCCGACCCTGTTTGCATGTAATTTTCTCTGTGCGTGCATAGAAATAGTATCGATATAACCGGGACTATCGATATATCCGCTATCGATATAACGAGACTTTACTGTAGTTTCTAAGGGGCTTAATGAATCTGTTGTGTAAATCATTCTTCGATTGCACAACAAATGTTTTCTGAAAGAATCCAATACATTACAAAACTGGGCTTCTTTGCATCCGTGCTTGTGTCAGATTTAAAACATTCAGACACTGTAATGGCTGAAAATAGTATTTATTGTTTCACAGAGGGGAAATGCATGTTTTAGATGGCTGTTTTACGCTGTTATTTCTCTTGATGTCACTGATCAGTATTTGGCATTAAAAGACGTTTTGAACTATTGTTTCTCAGCTGATGGGTTTGGTAAAGTTGTCACCTGCTATGTGCTTAAGTGCAAGTTTGAGTATTGGTACCAGAATATATTGACAGACTTTAGTCTACTCTCTTATAACCTGAATGCAAATATAGTTCTTGGACGACCATTGAATAAAAATGTCAAAATAAAAAGGAGTACATTCAATTAAATGACGAACAAATTCCCTGATAGGTTTTTTTTTTTTTTTTTTTTGGGGGGGGGGGGGGGGTTGTCAAATGATTGAATACATGACGGGAACATTTTGTTTCCTTATTCCAGATAACTGGAATGAATATGTGTTTTTTTACAGAACATGTGATGATGTGATTGCAAACCACTTAGAGTAGAGTAGTAATTCGGTGACAATAAAGCTCATTAGTGGGCTTCACTCAAAGCGACATCCTCACTCTATCGTATGAATTATGCATTGTTCCAGATATGGAGTGCATTAATTGACTGAATTCACCATCCATCATTTGAATTATAACCTCCCCACATTTCGCATCAATGTCACTGCTCAGCAACCATAACTTAGATGTGAAAGTTTTTGTACCAGTGCTAAACCAATGTAGGACTGTTGACAGTGTACACATCATTTTGTTATATTTAGCAAACTTTTTTATCACACACTCTGCTCACCTGGATAACCTGTAAAGCTTCAGTCAAACTATAATCAGTGAGTCACTAAACTTGATCTTAGGCATTCATTGGAAATACTACTGTACAAAAAATATTGTTAAAGATATAGCACTGTAAATATATATAGATATAAAATAACAAAAAAACAATATGATTACATAGTCTTCAATAAATACATTAGATAAATTACACCCCCAATATAATTTCAAGGATGACATTTATTGTGATAAAGTGTCCATGATTTGTATGACTGATAAATATATACTCTAGGTACATCAGAGTGTAATACAGATTACCTTTAATATGTATTAAATTTTCTCTTTTCCAGTTCTATGACCTTTTTTTACTGATACGCTGGTGGCAATATTGAGGTGCAGTCTTTTGAACGTATGTACATTGGTTACTAAATATGGTTACTCGTTCTGTGATGAGCTACAATCAATCATTCGTGAACACTTTTTTCCATTGTAACGAACGTATGACATTTTTGCATTGTATTGCATTCCCATATATGGTTCAACTATCAATGGTATGAAGGCATTGCACACCCCTGTGCTTCAAGTGATCCACTTGAGTGATGTCCTGCCCTTGTAGGCCTCACCACAGCTGAATGTCACTTTGTCGCTTGACCTTAAATGTCGATCTCCTCCTCTGCGTCCATCTCTGTGACCTTGGCTTTTAAACCTTCATCTTCCTGCTCATCGTCTGAGCAGTCCGCCCAACGCCCAACCCTTCTGACGCCCTCAGCCACCATTGGGGCATTAACACATGGATTGTGGTCATAGATGATCAGTTTTAGCCCCTGCAAGTGTGAGAGATTGGGGAAGCGATGGATTTTGTTTCGATCCACATCAACGACAGCGACAAAGTGCATTTCCAACAACACTGGAGGGAACTCCGTTAGCTCATTCCCAGCTAGCCAGATACTTGTCAGCTCTTCCAGCCCGGTAAGTTCATCGGGTAAGCAGTGTATTTGGTTATAGCCTAGGTGCAGTGTCTTGAGATTGGAAAGCTCACAAACCACATTTGGGAAGACTGTAAAACAATTTGTCTCCAGCCACAGGGTGTTAAGTTCCTTGAGTTCCTGGAGTTCATTGGGGAGGTGGAAGAGTTTGTTGTTACCCAAGTAAAGGATGTTAAGCTGAGGTAGTCTGCAGACAGCTGCGGGCAGCTCTTCGAAGCAGTTAAAGTCAAGAGCCAAGAGTTGAAGTTTCCTCAGGTGGTGGAGTTCATCCGGCAAAGTGCTGAGGTTATTGTCACTCAGGTAAAGTTTCACCAGCTCATCAAACACACAAACAGCAACAGGCAACTGTCGCAACTGATGGCTACTCAGGTCCAGCGTCCGATCAAGTGGCATCTCCTTCAGGTCTCCCACGAGGAATCGTTGACACCGTTCTGATGGAATGAAGGCGATGACACCTCGTATGGCATTTCCCATTTTTCCAGCTGGTTCGTCACGGAAATTTCAGGAAAGCAATTGTCATTGTTAATTTTTTTTTTCAGATGAATCCACTTCAACTCCACTGCAACTCCAGGGTGCATGAAAATACATCGAAAACACCAGTTATTATATTAGAAATTACATATGCAATATTTTGGAGCTCTGTAAACAACAATCGGATGGTTTTGATGCTAATGACAATATTTCATTTGCTCAAAGAATACGCGGATGTGTAATATACAATAGCACGGATCACAGTAATAGTACCCATTAAAATACTGTAAAAGTACCTACTGTCCAACAAATCTGGTCCATGACTATTTTTATCGCCAAAAGCTAGCGATGTGTTTATCCAGTATAATAGGGTGAAAAGACAATAGACTCCCCAAATGAATGGTCCCCAGTTCTTGCCCTGACTTTCAAGGTAACCACTGACAGCTCTATTCTTTCTCCTCTCTATTTGTGCCAAATGACTCCCCCCTCTTTTGCCCTCAGATGACAGAGTTGGGACAAAGGGAAAGACAGGGAGGGGCAGAGCATGTCATGGATATGCATGGGAAGTCTCCAGCAAAAGTCACAAGATTTAGAAAAAAAATCAACACAATTCATCATCTGGCAAAACAAGATGGAGTGACAATGACTTGAAAGGATTGACTTTTTACAACTATGACAGAAGCACATAGAGATGACAACAAACAGCATAAAACGATGCCGCAATAGGAACGTTCTATAATTGATAGCATAGTGCAGGGGTGTCAAACTCATTCTTTTTTCACATTGTAGTTACGGGTTCCTCTTGAGGGCTGTTATGAATTTGGAGAAACCATTAAAATGTATTATCTCCACAAGTTACATATAAAACCCACAACAAATTAATAACTATAATTTTCAAGTCCGAAATGACTGTTAATAATGACATACGACAATTTGAAACTAGTTCGGACTTTAGCAAGCATCATGGCACTTGCCATGCTTCATTTGACATTGACTTTGACACCTGTGGCAGAGAGTGAGAATGTTTCATATTCCTATAATATGGAGGCGCAGAAGTGTGAGGTGTTGTGGCATTCACATCAATAGTAACAAGTTTCACCTTGTCATTGGCTCTTTACGTTCAACATTTGAGATTCACATGCATTTACTTATTTTCTATTTGAATTTGTTTCAGAAAGCTCTTTAGCAAGTGTTGCACTGACATTCATTATCCTGCATACCTTTACCAGAGATGTTTTTTTTAAACTTGATGCAACTGGGTGGAATGCCATGTTCCTTATCACAAGAGGCACTGGTCTGTGTTCACTGACAGCTTTTTTTTTATTATCACGTCTTCCTTCATCCTGTGAAGGACTGGTAGATGCTGACAGGAAGCTACATGTGGAATATCTGTCAATGTTGAAAACTGAGTTCTTTTCGACTGAACCTTTACAGTCAATGAGGTGTCATTACTTCCACAGTCAATAGTCTGAAATATTACAGCATGTTGGGACAAGTTTGACAATGTGTTTTGTTTATTACCTTTGAGTAGTCAGATGACTTGTACCATTTGGACTGTCTTGTAAAAGTCACTGTCTTCAAGCTTGCCTTTGAGGATGAAACGACAACAAATTCTTATTAACATGCAGAATGTTATTTGCAAAGCTACATTTTTCTTTCTGATTATTTCAGGATTAAATGTCAATGGAATGTGTAGGACAGTTTATGGCCTGTCAAGGAAAGCAACTGCATCTCCTCCGGCTAGCCACCAATGTGATGGAGCACTTGTAAGGCAGTAATAACAATTCCCTCTGGAACCATTTAAAACTACAATGTTTGTCATGGAAGCCGCTGGTGAAGGTGTGGTGTCCTTCAGGCACTATGGGTTCGACTTCTGCTTAATGATGGTGTCGTTACATCAAAACACTATTTTCTGTACCATTGTGTTAATTGTTTGTGTAATTCAGTGTACCTGGTTGATGTAATTTTCCTTTCCTTTCGTCTTTTCCCTTCAGGGGTTGCCGCAGCGAATCAGTGTCCTCCATCTATCCCGGTTTTGTGCATCCTCTTCTCTCACACCAGCTACCTTCATGTCCTCTTTGATAACATCCATAAACCTCCTCTTAGGTCTTCCTTTTGGTCTCCTGCCTGGCAGTTAAAGGCTCAGCATCCTTCTTCCGATATAGTCATTCTCTGTCCTCTGGACATGTCAAAACCATCTCAGTCTGGCCTCTCTGACTTTCTCTCCAAAGCCTCAAATGTGAGTTGTCCCTCTAATATATAACTCACACCTTGTTGATGTAATAGGTTCTGTTAAATATTTAAAACGGTCACTCTCACAGGCATAATATTGTGGTTTGTTAAAATGTAAGTGGATGAGCAGATTCTGCAAGGTCAAATGAGTATGTATGGAAGACATCAATTGTCACATCTGTCCATCTGTGCATGCAACAAGAGATTTATGGGAAAAGGGCGAGATAATGGGAGGAGTGGACAACCAAATTAAAAACCAAGCAACCAAATAAACAAACAAACCAAAAAAAAATTCATCCATCCACTCTCGAGACTGTGTGTGTTCACTGAGGTCATGGATGATCTGGAGCCCATCCCAGATCTGGATACTTGTAAATATGGGTTGATGCAATATACGTATCAATATGCCTTTCTTGATACTTGCACTATGTACAGTTTTTTTATGAAATGGTTTTGCACATTTACAGTATAGAGTTGACATCTTTATTTTGCTATGCTTAGAATATCTTGTTTCTATCCTTTCACCCCACCCCATCCCCTTTCAAATTGCTGCCGTGGACTGCAAATTTCCCCATTGTGCGACGAATCAAGATTTTCTGATTGTGATTCTGATAACATACCTTAATTGTACACAGTTGCAGGGCACAAAAGGCCGGACAATCATTCACACCTTACACTGGACAATTGAAAGGCTTTAGGGAACCTAACATGCATGTTTTGAGAATGTGGGATGTAGCAGCTGCAGTAGCCAGGAAAAAACAGTCAAACATAAGGAGAACATGCAAACAGTTGAGATTCAAACACGAAACCTCAGACTGTGAGGTGACCTTGATAAGCACCTGACTGCAGTGCTGGCACAGCACATTATTTTCTTATCATTTTCACCAACGGTTGCTTTTGTAATGTGTTGAATTGCAAAGAGACTGAAAATGTTAATGTTCTAGTTTATTGTAGTTTCATAAATGAAACCTGAAGAAAATTTGAGCAGAAAGCATATGGAGGGGAGCTTTAGTGATCACAATGCCAATCATCAAATGATAGTGGGGTTGTGAGATAATTCTTATTGCCAAAAGTAATTGTTTAGTACATTTGCTCCATGGTGAGCATCATTCCATGTGAACTCCATACCCGTTGAGGCTTGTGTACGGAAGTGGTCTGCAGGTTGTAAGGTCAAAGGGTAAAGGCTGTTCTTCTTTCGGTTGAGAACACAGCCATCTTGGATTTAACGAAGTCAAGTGAAATTGATGCGGTGAGGCTATTTTGAATTGTATATCACCTTTCCAATAGGACGCGCAGAATCAGCTCGTTGAAATGAATGAGTGAATTTGGCCCCGTTGTTTTCTTGTGGCTTTTCTCGGCAAAACGGTTCCTTTAGCTGTTAGCATCATCTGATTGTCGCAGCCTGGCAAACGGAGCGTAAATTGAGCCGAGAAAGGGGGCATCTGTCTCCAGGTATCTGCAATCCAGCGTCTTTTGTCTGCAGCTAGGAAGCCAAAGCTGCATGTTTTATAAATACACGTAAAAGACGCAGGGATGTACGTTGTTGTGAGCTAAATTATTGCTTTGCGTAGCCGCATTAGCGAGCGAGGCTAACGCTAAATACAAGCAACGAGCCTGCCTACACAGGCTTCTCAGTCAGGTCCTCAGCTCGCTAGCATCTTAGCATCCTATCCAAGAACTGAAAATGTTCAAACATATATTTTCTGTTAAACCACGAAATTTTCACTGACCACAAGTGTCAATTTTTTTTTCCTAATATCGTAATATTTTTAATCTGCGCATCGCGGGAAATGTGTCGCGAAGATCTGTACTGTTCACTCCAAGCGCTTGGCTCAATAGGTATTACTGTGTTTACAAGGAGCAGTGCAAAAGTGCCTTTTGACATCGAGATCGAAAAAAGATATTCACTGAATAACTCGCATGGTTCACATACATTAAACATTAAACTTTCATTCCTTTCATCACTTTGCTGCTGTGAAATGTAAATGTCTCCACTGTGAGACTAATAAAGGCATATCCAATCCAATCCATACTGTGTATGCCTTTCCCAGAAGTAAACTAAAAATAGCTGAGAATTGTCAAGAAAAAAGTGACAACAAAGACAATTATTCACATTGTGTATAAACAGCTGACTATTGCACCAATGATCCCAGGATAAATACACAATCCTCATTAAATTTGCATTCAAATCCTATTGTTGAACTGTGCTCCAAAATATGCTCAAATGTTTTTAGGTCTGATAAGTGAAATGATCTGTTGAGGCGATTGTTCTCTTTTGTTCAGTGACCCCCTCCCTTCAAATGGATTTACATCTCTCTGCAGGTGACGAAAGGCATGTTTGGTTCGAGAAAGAAATTTGCAGAGTTCGTTGAGGTAGTGGACAACGACTTTACTGATGAAAGCATGTACTACAACCAGCCGTCGATGTTCCCACATCGGTCGGACAAAGACGTGAGCTCTTCTTCGTCATAATGTGGTCTCCTCTATCTATCTAAGGTCTTTTGTGCTTACAGAATATTTCTCCCCAGATGCTGTCGTCACCTTCGCCGTCCTCATCCTCGGGGCAGCTGTCACAGCTTGGTGCGAGTTTGTATGGTCCACAAAGTGAGTAGAAACAGTGACAAACCAAGGACATCTGGAATTGTTAAAAAAATGTAAAGATATATTGTGTCGGACTTGTAAGTGTAGTTTTACACAAACATGATGAACGCGCAGGTATGATCAGTATTTTTTTTGTAAACATTTGGATGCATAGACTCTTAATTGCATTAATTGGCTGTATTTTATATTTTCTGTTATTATATTTCTACTGCAGGTGCACTCGGCTTTTCGGTACGAGGCATGGGGAACAGTACCCCTCAGTTAAACCGAAATTTAACGCAAAGCACCCAGCTACAAAGTCACATTACCCCCACAACAGGTGTCCCCACCATGTCTCTCCATACTCCTCCATCGCCGAGCAGGTGCCTTCCACATGAAAATTTAGTTCACCTGAAATTAAACGCTGACCTGATGCAGAAATAAGAGAAACAAAGTAGACTAATAAAGTATTTCCTGTTTCTTTTAACAGGGGGTCTTTACCTATGAACACGAGGAACATGTTGAACCACTCTCAGGTCGGTCAAGGCCTCGGCATGAGCGGCAGGACCAATAGTATGAGCAGCTCAGGCCTGGGCAGCCCCAATCGCAGCTCTCCAAGTATCATCTGTATGCCCAAACAGCAACCAGCACGCCAGGCCTTCACTGTAAACAGGTGTGAGGTTTCAATTTGATGGACCCACCTCCTCTTGCTTCGTCATGTGGATATTACATTGATTTTCCACTTGACAATCGACTTGTATTATGAATCATTTTTAAACTACGTCTAATCTGTAATTTGTATTGTTTTCCGCATCGATGCAGCATGTCCGGATTTGGAATGAACCGCAACCAAGCTTTTGGGATGAACAACTCATTATCAAGCAATATTTTCAACGGCACAGGTCAGCATGTTAAACCGAAGCATCGTTTCAAAGTACATTTTTTTCCCCCACCCTCCAACACCTTATGTACATCTCAATGAACTAGTATGTCATGGAAAAACTGCATTTCAGGGGTTGAAAAAAAAGAAATCATATAGATTTACTGCACGCAGGGTGAAATGCGATGGAGAGAGCATACATACATATACAGTACATCCCATCTCAAAACCCACCTATTTAAAATTGCATTTTCTGTGTAGCTCTCTCTTGTTTCCATTTATAATTGTATTCTATTTATAATTGTATTTTATTTATTGTTGTATCTTTGCTTGTCTGTAACTGTAAAGTGTCCTCAAGAGCTTTGAAATAAAATGTATTATTATTATTATTATTATTATTATTATTATTATTATTATTATTATTATTATTATTATTATTATTATCATCCATATATCCATACATCCATTCAAGCATGCATGAATGGATTGCAAATTTCCCAATTGTGGTACTATTAAAGGACAACCGACGTCTCCGGACAAGTTGTGTCCATAATTTGTAAAATGGCTTCAAATGACTTCTACTGAGCGTATTTTACAAAGATTCCACCGCATATAGCTATATTTTACGTTTTAAGACTCGCGCTGAATATTCCGGAAGTCTTGTTTTTGAGTTGGTGACGAGTCCGTACGTGACGTCACTGAAGGAACGCCCTTGACCGAAAAAAAAGGACACATTGTAGCAGTCCTTCCATCACGTCAATGCATTTTGCTGGGCTATTTTGGTCTGAAAAAGAGCCAGAAGAGGGCGACCAAGCTCCATATAAGGAATTTATCAGCCTGTGGAAATTTGTAACTCCACTGCGCCATCACCAGCGCACATCTCTTACGATTGCCGCATATTGCTACATGATCTGTGCCACACATGACATACTTCTGTTAAAATAGCTAAAGAAAAAATAGTTAAACAGCAATTGAAAACGTTTTCTTTCGGAGGTTTTAACAATTGTCGTGATGCGCCGCAAACTGCCGAAAGAGATAGACTATTTATTTACCCATAGCGCATTGCAGTATTTACATCGAACGACACCGACATAGATGGTTGCAATGGAGCGAGAGAACAGAAGTAAAACTCTAAAAGACATTAAAAACAAGCAGCAAAAAACATGTTTGTTTTTTTAAAGAAACAACAGAGGATAGTGACAATTTGTTTCAGCAAACTGCTGTTCATGATTCCAATTTAATAATAATAATAATAATAAAGGCAAATCCAATCCAATTTAGTGACGAATGGGAGTGATTTCAGATCTGTTGCATCACTTTTGATTCTTAATCTTAAAAGCAAAGACATTTGTTAAAGTAGACACTAGTAAGAAATATTGTGCTAAGTCTGTTCTCTGTATTTTCTGTAATACCATAGAATGTCAAAATAGCACGGGATTGTGTAGTAACTAAAGAAAATAGAAAAGGTGTGTTCATTTTATTTATGAATCAATTATTTGACTTGAATTAAAATTGTTTATATATTAATCAAATATTTTTTTTATTTGCAATTTAGAAATATCTTGCTTAATTGAATGCATGTTGGTTTATTTCAATCAGTTTTGTATGCTTCGGCAATGTAGTTAAATTGGGCCCATCAATTTTAGAATTTGGCCCCCTTTTCAGATGCCAGGCCCCCTTGAGAATTTCCCTGCATGCATGCTTGCATACAGACAGACAGACAGACAGACAGACAGACATACATACATCTCTACATATGGACGTACGTACGTACATCTCTATATATGGACGCACGTACGTATGCCCATCCATCCGTACATCCATCCGTACATCCATCCATACATCTACAGTGAGACCTCAACTTACGAACTTAATTGGTTCCCAGACAGTGTGTAAGACGAAAACTGTGTATCTAAAAAAAAAATCCCATAGGAAACCATTAAAATGGGAATAATCCGTTCCCGGGTTTCCATAAAATATACTTTTCAACTAAATAAGCCTTAAAACTACACACAACATACCTTATTCTATGTATAATAAATGTGCTATCGTATTGTAATGAAAGAAATACAGTGCATCGTATCATAAAGTCACTTCATTTACATTTGTGATGGTCATTGATGGCTTGATGGAATGGCGTTGGAGGTCGAAGGTCAAAGGGAATTGCTGTTTGGAAAGAGGCGCATTACATGAGGACTGTAATTAAAGAAATAAACTGTGCTGTAAAATAAAGTTTTATTTACCTTTTTGATGGTCGTTGATGGCTTATGGAAGGAGAGTCACCTTCCATAAGGACTGTTGGTAACTTAACCTCTGGTGCTGTTCGGTTGTGTGCTTCCGCCGAAGATCACTCCGCCAGCCGTGGTGGGTGTGTATTGTGAAAATAGTGCTTATTATAAGGTTTAATTTTCAGAAATTTGACGTTTGTAAGATAAGGTGTTTGTAAGTTGAGGTCTCACTGTATACATCTATGCAGTATGTACAGTACTATCAAGACTTTTTTTCTGGCTGAAACCTGAGCAACTTGAAATGAATTTAGTGAATAACATGCTTTTCCGTTTACTGTAGATGGGAGTGAAAACCTTGCCGGACTCGATCTGTCAGATTTCCCCGCATTAGCGGACAGGAGTCGGAGGGAAGGGACCGGCAATCCAACACCGGTGCTTAACCCACTGGCTGGAAGAGCTCCCTATGGTAGGCCAAAAAAGGTTTCTTTCAAACAATAAATAATAAGTACATGCACCATCGGAGGTATTTTTAAGTGCTGAAAAACAGGAGTATCAAATAATGCTGGTTTTATGACAATGGCATTTTTTGTTTCATCTGTTTGTTGCGTTTCTGACGGACAAGTTGGCATGGTGACAAAACCATCAACCGAACAGACACAGGATTTCTCAATCCATAATGAGGACTTCCCTGCGTTGCCGGGCCCAAATTATAAGGACCCTTCGTTGCCCAGCGATGAAAATAAAACTGTAAGTGCACCACTCCTGGTAATATGAGGCAACGCTTTGTGATCTTTTATATTTTTTTCTGATTTGTAAAGAACTTGAATTCAACAAGCAAGAGCACATCCAATACAGATGGCCCAAAGTTCCCCGGGGACAAGACGGCCTCGGCGCAGAACAACAACCAGAAGAAAGGGATCCAGGTGTTGCCCGACGGTGAGCGGATCGCTTGATGCCGCCGCGAGGCAATGGGACCAGGCTCCTGGCGCAGATGGCTGAAAGTTAGATGCCGGTGGCATCCTCCCTTTCATCCCCGCGCCAATTTTGGTGACGTGGGCACACTGTCAGTCACCACCCGACACCGGCACCAGCACCAAGAAGACTCCCCCAACACACTCAAGCAAAGCGTGCTATGAAGCACCAGTCTTCATAACGGCTATAGTTTCGCTCGCTTCCAAACGTGGAAATGTTTTTTCCCGCATGTAAAATGTTGATGATTTCCTTGCAGTCACAGCATCGCAAAGGGGGCTTCAGGCACCAAAACCTGATACCATTTGAGTTTATGTGAATCAGTGTTCAGAACTATCAACCCAAATTGGTCCCTGCCCAGAACATTTTTTTTCAACTGTCTTTAGTACCCATCCGCAATTGCAGGGTTAAGATAATAAACTTTGGCAATAAAAGTTTGTTCCAAACTCTTGTCCTGTCTTATGACTGCAGGCCGGGTGACGAACATTCCCTCAGGCATGGTGACGGACCAATTTGGTATGATTGGCCTTTTGACCTTCATCCGGGCAGCAGAAACGGATCCTGGGATGGTCCATCTGGCACTCGGAAGTGACCTCACAACTTTGGGTCTCAATTTGAATTCACCAGAGTATGACTGCAACCGCTGCCATAAACAATAATCTTAAAATGGACTGCGTCCCAAAAACGTGACTGACCCTGCTTCCTCTTCTACCAGAAACCTTTACCCCAAGTTTGCGTCACCCTGGGCTTCGGCACCTTGTCGACCTCAAGATATTGGTAAGCAAGCAACCTAGATACAAATGGCCTCCCTTATCGTACTTATTTGACTTTTGCTGTTTTGTCAGATTTTCATGTTCCATCGGAGTACTTAACCAATATCCACATAAGGGACAAGGTAAATAAAGTACAGTGGAACCTCTAAGATTGATTGCCATCTGTTTTGAGATGCTGGCCTGCCTCCATTTTTCCCCCTTTATTTTTATAATTGTACATGGAGGAAATGTCAATATTGACTGTTGCCATCAAAAAACCTGTGGGCAGTGTTAGAAGTAACTTTACTCAATTGTTGACTGTCACGACTCACACCTGGCGATGTGACATGGCCATGCGGCGATGACTGTTTGTGTATGAGAAGTTTCTGTTCAAAAAGACTGCTTACTTTGTCAAACTATTATTTTGTAATTCCTAATTTTACATGACAATGATATCTACGTTTTAGAATGATACCATTCTGACCTTTTACTGGACTTGATACACACTTTAGCGGGAACTCATTGGACTGAGCAGGCAGGACGGGAATGTCTCTTAGCTTCCTGTTGCGCTTTCCTTTTTGCCAAGCGCATTTGGAGTGACAATAGAAAAATGCTGAATAAGTAAAACGCACTTGATGCTCGCTTAAGTCAAAGTCCCACAAAGTTTGCCAACTTGTCGCACGCATGAGATGTATGCATTTGAAGAGATCAGAAATGTATGTTGAATCCCAAATTGTTCGACTTAAGAGGTTCCACTGTATATGGTTGCAGTTTTCAAGATCTGTCCAAGCTGTATACACTTTGGTCCTGTGTTCATTTTTTGTGCCCCCGCTGTCTTGCCCCCAGCTGGCTGCTATTAAACTGTCTCGATATGGTGAAGACTTGTTGTTCTACTTGTACTACATGAACGGTGGGGACTTACTACAGCTTCTGGCAGCAGTAGAACTGTGAGTAATTAACAATGAATGATTCAACCTCTATCTGCTGACCAGGGTTTTCTAACCTTTCTGTTTTTTTCTAACTCGTCTGTCTAGCTTTAACCGGGACTGGCGGTACCACAAAGAGGAGCGACTTTGGATCACACGAGCACCTGGCATGGAGCCGACATTGAAGACCAATGCCTACGAGAGGGGCACCTACTACTTTTTTGATTGTCTTAACTGGAGAAAAGTGGCCAAGGTAAATCCTCTGCTGCAGTGTTGTGATCGGTGTCACAAGGTAGCAATAATGCTCAATTTTGATGTCCACTATTGTCTGGAAATCTAAGGAATTCCATCTGGAGTATGATAAGCTGGAAGAGAGGCCTCACGTGCCAACAACATTCAACTACAACCCAGCCCAGCAGGCCTTCTAAGGCCGACCTGTCCGCAAGGCTACAGCTGTTCCTGCACATAATACTGTTGTCCAGGGAGGGCGCTGTGGTTCTCACAGCCTGGTTTTTATTCCTTGAGGATTTGTCTGTTTGACTGCAGGGGAGGCGTGTCTGACATCGGAATGATCCTCCTGTTCCAAAATTTCATGTTGCCCAGAACACCAACATTTTTTTTATTCTGTTTCTTTTCCCTGATTTTTTTCAGTCTTGTTTTGAGCAGGGTCTGTGTTATGTTTACGTCTGAAGCCTGAATTCTCCCAGGAAGGACTGACCCTCGTTTGTAACACCAGAAAAAGTGAGGGGGAAGGCAAAATAAAATCCTCAAACTCAAGTGAAAGGGTGAAAAAAATGCAATGTTTATTGTTGCACTATATTTAGTAATAAAAGAACACAACATTTGTTTGTGCTTTTTATTATGCCAACACTCCCTTGCGTTTGTTTTGCTTCTGTTTTTTCCCTTGGTTTAGGTATTTGCAATTTGTCATCCTTTATTCATTTTCTTCCACCACCAACAATTTCCTCTCATTCTGTTTGCCCCGATGTCTTGATCCAAACCTCTAGCTTGTGAAGTGTGGACTACTTGGTGCCCACCAATATGGACACAAACTTTACCCTTTGTGGGTAAACGCAAACAGTTGCTTTAGAGCAAACAAAACACTTTACTCTTTGTTACAATTTTCTAAGAATTGTGTACATTTTGTTTCTTGACATCACATGAATTAGTACAGTAAATGTAATTTTGAATGTGTATATATGATTGCAACATGTGTATACAGTATATATATATATATATATATATGACATCTATTTTGGAACAAATCTTGCCCTGCCTTGTACCTCGTTTTTGAGGGTAGCATGGATGAAATATGTGGAGGGGCCTGGAACACAGCACTTTGGGCATCAAAATAGGTTGGAAAGTCACGCTAGAAATTTCGTGATTCTCAGACTAAACAAAACCAACATGGTAAAAAAATCAGTACAAAGTGAAAAAAGAAAAGCAAGTTGAAGCTGTTTGGACAACACAATTTCATAGGAAAACTTGTGGTGAAAACTGCAGACCTGTCTTGTATTTCTTGAGGCAACCGCTTCATCTCTGTATTAAAGCAGACAAAGCTTCCCCTAATCCCGTTGTCTCTTGTATGGTTCTAAATTGCTCTTGCAATCTTCAACCAAATCACTTGAAACCCCCCTACCCCCAACAGACACACTTTGCGTTTCATAAGCATGTTAACAATTCAAAATCATTCAGAATCAGAAAGCCTTTAACCGTCCCACAATGGGGACATTCGCAAAAGTTTTATTAGCCTTCAATTCGGTACCCAAATGTTAAATTGATGGAATGTCATTCAAGCAAATATTACATGTATCACATCAATGAATATACAATTAACAAATGTGTATAATGAAATTATTACCTGTGCTGCAAAAAATATCTTGCACTGCGCAAGAGATTCTGTGTATTGTTTTCAATGTTAATCTCATATTCATGAATTCGATGTATCTACAGTTCCGAAAGGCACACATACATTTCAACAATGTGGTAAAAGGACCGTGATGATGAGCTCTCTGCAAATATGGCACACAACACTTTGCTCCTATGCATACTGAGGTGTTAAGAACAAAGCTACCAGGTAAGGCCATGGACAATCATATCATGATGAGGAACTTGTGGAAAACACAGGGTGTGATTATTTAGTTTCATCTAACGTCTGTGTAAGCTCTCAGTCGTACAGGAGTGGTCCATCGATGAGAAGGTTTCTTCAGCCGTCATCTGTACAACCTTCAAATTTGTACAGATGACGGCTGAAGAAACCTTCTCATCGATAGTTTCATCTAACTAACATTCGACTTGGCAGGGAAAAAAACTCACTTTGAATGGAGCCCAATCAAAAAGCTGTGAACTGTTAACATTATTATTATTAATATTCTCGACTGGCAAACAGTACAGGGTGTCTGCCGGTGATCCAAAGTTATCTGCGATAAACTCCAGCTCTCCCATGATCATAATGAGGTTATGTTGCCCAAGAAATGGACAGACAGAAAAAGGTACTCTGCAAAGTCAGTCAGTTTTAATGTGTGCACAGTCTTAGTGAAAGCACAGAAACGTTGACATAAAAAAAGATAAAATATTTCCTAACTTCTTAGGAAATTTAGTCAAGCTTGCAGTCTTCAGACCTAAATCAAATGTTGCTCACGGTGTATTCTGATATTGTTGCACATTCACTATCATTATTTGTTCGCTTGAGGCTGAAATCACAACAGGATCACTTTGACCGCAGCTCCGCAGGGGTGGGACCATCAGAAGATTCTCCAGCTTTAGAGGAGTCTTCTGTTGAGGGGGGAAAAGATAATGAATAAAACAATCAATACTCTGATTCATTTGCCTGGAAGACGTTTTTCTCAGTCACTTGAGGCTTTTGGAATTTACAAGTCATCAAAAAACCTTTATCCTTCTTTTCTTGAGTCTCCTCAGCTGCTGTCTTGTCCGCTCTGAAGAAAATACGGGCACTGCTCAAGGAGAAGTGAAGTAGCTCAAACTCCTAGCAGTAGGAGAAGAAATATAAGTTAAGAAGCAGGAAAAACTTAAGGTTACATGAAGTCTGTACCTGAAGGTAGAGATCCAATCTTTTCTGAGTCAGGTTCATTGTTTGCAGCAACTTTTGATCCTGACTGGCAGAGTGGAGGTGCTGCTCTTTCACCACGGCGTTCATCTCTTTCTTGTACTTATCTCGGACCGACTGGAACCAGTGCAGGGAGTCAAACTCCAAGTATTGGTCCAGCAGCTTCAGAATGTATGCCACGCCTGAACAACATGTTACAGTGTGCACGAGTTTAAGATTCTATGCTACAGCACGTTGTATGTGTGCCCTCCTCCCCAATGTAGGTCACTTACCCATAGCAAATCCATCATCTGTAAAAGCAGCTCCGGTCTTGTTCTTCTTGTTCAGCTTCTCTTTGCAACTGATGGAATGTTCCACAAAGTTCACAGTCTAAAGGACAAATTGATTTGCCAGTGTAAAATGGGCCATTCCACTGAAACCCTCATAACACAAATGACCCATTTATGGTGACACACACACTTTTAAAGCTTGAGCTTCGATAGGGCCACTGGTGTTTAGCAGTGCAAATGGGTCACGTTACTAGAAAATACTTGGTACTCACCAGTGGGGGCACAATCATGTAAAAGTTCCTCAGGTGCATGTTCTTTGCTCGTCGAAACTCGGGCGCAAACACTTCCACCAGCATCTTAAAGTATTCCGTCCCCTCGGCAGAGTTGCTTGTCAAATCTCCTAATACGGAATCGAGCACGCTGCATACAACGAGCAAAGTTCATGAGGTAAAAATCACATTAACATTTATTTTCATCTGTGCCACCTATTGGAATCTAAAAGCGGAATGATAGTTATCCACATGACATCCATAATGCCAACATGGTGGACCAATACGTTACCCTGCAGCTCTCCGAGTTTCCTCTGACAGTCCTTCCTCCTTTACCAGCTCCTCGAAATTGACAATATCATCCAAGTCTGGGACAAACCTTCAAAGATCCACAGCATAATACAATGACTCCTTGCATTGATAAATATGCCATTTGATATCAGTAAACTGGTGGTAAGACAACCCACGTCCAATTCACTTTTAACTCATTCACTGCCAGACGTGCAAAAATGTGTCCACTCTCGTGCCAGGGTTTTTGTCATTGCCACTCAAATTCCAGGACCCACGCAGTATTGAGTTTTAGGGCTACATAAACCTTCAATACAGTGCGGGAAACATTAAGACGCTCTTTCTTCATCAGAAAAAAAGTTATTTCCTAAATTACAGTAAAGTCTCGTTATATTGATATCGGATATATCGATAGTCCCGGTTATATCGATACTATTTCTATGCACGCACGGAGAAAATTACATGCAAACAGGGTCGGATATATCGATAGTCCCGGTTATATCGATATTTTTTCTGACTCCCTTGAATATCGATATAACGAGACTTTACTGTATATGGGTCTGCGATTATATGAAGTGCAAGTGGGGGCGGCTGTACAAAAGACAAATGCTGTCCTCTCGCGGAAAAATTGCCAGAGGTCTCACCTGTGCTTTATCGGCACCCCATCTGCAAGAAAAACCAAAACTCGAACAAATTCGGGGATGGCAGTGAATGAGTTAATATTACGAATGTTTCTATAGTAATCATTGGACAGTTTACCTCATGGCACTACTACAGCAGTGCAGTCCTCCTGAGCGGATCATACGCACATAACCCATGGCATTACCTTGAAGACAGATGGTCAAGTCCACATTTGTTACTTCATCACTACAGAAGGTAATGCATTTAAAAATTGGAAATAATCTCTCTCCTTCGATGGGAAGGTTTCTTCAGCCGTCATCTGTACAAAAGTGAAGGTTTCGGACGTTTCGCCTCCTATCCAAGAGGCTTCGTCAGCGAACTAAAGTCTGACTGGTCGTATCGGCCCCATTTATATATCCCTAATGTCCAGACATGGTGGCGCCGGACACAGCCATGATAGGTCCCTACTCTCAGGTTGGGGACGGGGGGGGACCCCTCCCTGTGGCCGCACTGATTGTTCCTACATCCCCGACCAACGGGGATATATGGGATATATGGATGGGGCCGATACGACCAGTCAGACTTTAGTTCGCTGACGAAGCCTCTTGGATAGGAGGCGAAACGTCCGAAACCTTCACTTTTGTACAGATGACGGCTGAAGAAACCTTCTCATCGATGGACCACTCCTGTACGACTGAGAGCTTACACAGACGAATCTCTCTCCTTGTAATGATTTTTAGATTCAATGTCAAGCCAAACAACAAGTGTTTTTTTTTTTATTAGTGATAGGACTTAGATGAAAATGCTTTGGGAAGCATTCCAACAACGATATCGGACACAGTGTGTGTGCGTGTGTGTGTGTGTGTGTGTACACTTTACCAATCTGAGTAATGAGCTGTCTGAACTGGTCCAGGTAACTCTGTCCATCAGGAGTTATGCCCAGTTTTCTGATGCCACGGTTAAACTTTTCAGCACGATCAAAAGGATACTACAACAAAGTCATCAATAAATTTGATGAAAAAAAAAATGTTCCATTCTCAAATGTCAGGCTTTCGGTCAGTTCTTTGTCCTACCTTTTGGTCAGACTCGTCCTTTGTTTCTCTGAAGAAGCGAATGTCCTTGATGAGCTTGGATTTGATGTGTTCATCATACATAAATTGACTGAAGATGTAAAACTTCTTGCGCAGGAACTGGTAGGTGAAGTTCACCTGAAGGAGAGAGCAATTCCTTCCGTGACTTCTCACTCACAACGATACACTCAAAGCAGATGATTCTTTTTCACTCACTGTGGTGTTCATAATGCCAGTGCCATGGGTCCGGATAGAGTTGGCGATGTGTCGGATATTGATGGTGTTTAAGTGCTTGTTGTTACTCGCCTTCTCAATAAAGATCTATGAGACAATAACTGTTGCTGAACAAGTACCTGTACTTCACAATGCAGCAGAGGGAACGTTGGCAGTGCTGTTAAGACAATATATAAATACAATTCTAACCTGGTTGTTGAGGTTATATAAGTAGCGAGAGACAAAAACATGGATGTTCCTCATGATCTCCAACACATCCAAGCCCTTGTTGAAAACATCACATTTAGAAGAGCGATATAACATAAATATAATTGATGTAAATAATAGACTTTGTTAAAGTGCTGCCTTTTATGGTGCTAGCTGATTCAGGTGAATGATTTGGAATGTATGACTAAAAATAATGATGTGTTGCTGAATGTAAACGAGAAACTATGCTAGGGATGATTGAGCATGTATCAAATGTTTGTTTGAAGATGCATCAGCGCCTTAATTTCTTGTGATGTCTGAGACTATTTGGAGTTGGCCGAAGCATTCGCTTTATCTTTAGTCAGGCAACCATTGGGTAAGATCAGCGCTTACCCAACCAGGTGGTTCGGGAAAGTGAGTGTAAACTCTAAAGCTTAGGTAACCAGCTTGGTGAAGAGAGCAGGGAAGGAAATCTGGCAGCCCCCGCCCACTGCTCCCCAGGACATAGTTGAGGTTTGTTTTTCAACAGGCCAACAACATTTTAGACAATCCTTCCCATGTGCTGAACTCCCAATTCGAGCTCCTACACTCAGGAAGGAAGTACAGGGCCCTACACTGCAAATTCAACCAATATAAAAACTCATTCATACTGCAGGATATTGGCTTAAATATCAAACAATTCGAGGAATTCAGACAGACAAGCAAGGGGACACGAGGGCAGGGTGGAGTGTGCCTATGATTGTAATGTATTGTGAGTATGTCCAATGTACAGCATGTTGTGTAGCGTGATGTAAATGTATTGCTCAATGAATGAAGCAGCACGGAGGGCCTGTCCTCTGAGACAAGTTTCTCCTAAAGGAGACCAAATAAAAACTTAAATCATATTAAAGTTTGTTGATGGTGTTCACTGTCCAGGCAATGTCCAAAAAATAAATGAATTGAAACCAAGTCAGCCACCTCATGATTGTTCTTTGTTTGAATTTGAACACGTTTGTAAATAGGGCTGTGTGTTTTATTGCTGCACAATTGCAACTTTTGACAGTTAGTTTACAACTTCATCTTGATGAACGCTTGACGCTGAGCATTCCCACAATGGATATGTTAAAAAGCAACAGACCTGCTCCAAGGTTTGGCTTGGCAGGTGTGCTTCTGTCATTTTCAGCCCGTAACGCTGTGTAGCAAGGTTTCTCATCTCGCTGTAGGTGGCCCAGTCATGAAGAGCCACAGTGGTCAGGTTGTAGAATGTTTTATCCAGATAGTGGGTCACGTAGGCTGGAAGGACATTTGCATTGATTAAGTACAACAGTGATGTGCACTGAAAGCCATTTTGAACATGTAACTACCGTTTTTGTAGAGTTCATACATGTTTTAGAAGGCTATCTTTGGAAAATAAATAAATAAAAACAAACAAAACAAAATAAAAACATTTGGTTTGTCTTCAAAGTGTTCTTATCCTGGGACTGTAAAGCATCCTTGATAGTTTTGAAAGGCGGATAGAAATAAAATGTATTAGTATTATTGCGTATTCCCATTATTATAAGGGTCGTCTCTCACACAAAGTCAATTGATATCGGTTTCAGCACATCCACAAGCCTAATGAGGACACACAGTACAAAATGAATTGATGTCGACTTCCACGGAAAAACTATCTGACCAGTTGAGAACATCAGTTTTTGTCGATTGTAAATTCGATCACAGCTCTTCAAAGCTGGACTTTTTCAGCACCTTTGATATGAATGAATCGGTTGAAGAATCTGATGGGTTTGAGGTAGAAGAAGTGGGCCAGGTCCTTCATGCCAACTTTGAATGGGTTCCTGTCATCCAGCTTCAGGTGCATGTGTACAGAGAGCCGCAAGTCGTTCTCTATTTCTTTACACAATGTATCCAGCAAGTGCTTGAATTCAACACGAACACAGAAAAAATGATGCGATTAGGATTCTGTCTCTGTCCAAGCAACCCTTGAAGGCATCACTCTCTTTCTACCGTGGTCTACTTTTACTCACCTCTTTGAAAACATCCATGATCTCCTTGGCGTAGCTCTCCAGTAGCAGGTCGTAGGACTCCAGGTGCTTGGTTTGCATCATGGAGGGCACACAGTCCCTCAGGGCACTAAACATGTACTGTATGTACCAATCATGGCAAAATAAAAGCTCAAAATTCAACGCAGCAGAGACTGAAATGCAGTATCTGTCATGTCTTGGTACAAATACATTGCTAAGTATTGAACAGTATTAAGACTCAGTCTGTGAAATAGATGCATTAATCACTGATAAGGCTTTGGGTGTATCTCAGAGTGCTTTTAAAATCTAAATGCGGGTGCATACAAATGCCTGATGAGATAAGTCGGAAAACAAATCATCAACAAATTATTCAAGGAGATGAATATCAGACAAAAGTTCAGAATTCCGGCTCTCGTTTCACAGAAGTTACTCCGGGTCTGTGAAATCAAGGTTCCACCGTAAAAGAAACTGACGTAATATGTGTGATATGTGAATACACCAGGGTTCTTACGTGTATTCGTGCTGCATCTACAGCATTCTCATAAACATCATCCAAGTAGATAGGAAAAACTGCTCGGTGCCAGTACAGAAAGCTGCAGTCACACTGAAGTTTGACCCTAAGAAGTAAAGTAAAATAGATGTATACATCTGTCGCATCCATGTTATTTAGAGTCATCCTCATTTTACCCCACCTTTCACTGAGCTCACTTATCAGGTCCAGCTTCTTCAACACAAGCTGTAGTGGAAGTAACTCCTCATCTCTGAAGGTTTTCTATGGGCAAGTAAAATATGCATGTTATTTGCACAACCCCCTGAATTGATTAGAAATATATGGCACATTGTGATTCATTATGCCAATGCAAATTGTGTACACTTACCAGTTGAGTGCCAACACAGAGAGCCAAAGAGACCACAAGACGTCTGTCTCTTGTGCTGGGTCCACTCAGAACATTTTCGGCAAGCACCAAGGAAGATAGCACATCCAGACGCTGTTCGCTGTACTTCTTGTCAGATATCACTCTTTTCTGGGGATAAACAAACAGTGCAAGAAAAAGAAAGCTTTTACCTTCTTTTTCCAAAACCCTTCTATAGTGATCACATTATGCTTACTTATCGGATGAGAGCCACAGAAACACTGCAGTCTACAACCCCAATGAAGTAATGAATATACCCAAACAACTAAATGGAGGAAGGATACAGAGCAGTTTTCAAAACTGCTGAAATGTAATGCAACACAGATACGGTAAATTGTGCGTTACCTTAGCGACACAGATGGCGTTGAGGGCCTGTGACTGCAGCTGCTGAGTGATATGTGAGACAGAATCTGCTACGACCATGGACCGTCTGTGAAATGTGTGCTCCACTGCCTTGGGAGACAGTGACATGACACAACATCAGTACGTCTGCCAAGTCCTGACAGCCTCAATTTCATGGACAGACAGGTTTACGCACCTTCAACAATTCCACCAGTCGACACAGGGCTTTGACAGAGGTCTTGGTCATGGGTCGCTGCATGGACATGTACATGTTCATGGTGGTCTTGATAATTGTACTGATGCCGTATGCAAAGAGGACACCCTATGTGGTGGTGATTGGGGGAGGAGGCACAAGGTAAGCTTTCTGTTAAAATGAATACATGCGTAATTGTACACGTCAATGTAGTTATCTCGGTTTTTAAAAGGTTACAATGTATTGTACAGTGATACTTCCGTTTACCAACTTAATTGGAAAGTGTGTGTAAGGCGAAAAGTTCGTCTGACAAAGATTTATTTCCCATAAGAAACCATCAAAAATGAGAATAATCCATTTCCAGGTCCCCATAAAACATAATTTTGTACTAAATAAGCCTTAAAACTACACAAAACATAATAAATGTACTATTGTATTATAATTGAAAAACAAATGAGCTGAATACAGGAGAAGATTATACAATGAGCGTGAGACTCGAGGAAGACATCAATGTCTTACCTGAACAAAAACGTTACACCTGCTGTTAAGGTCTACAGCCAACTTGTCACTCTTTTGCTCCTTGCACAGAATGGACTCCATCTTCATCATCCATGACGTTACAAACACATAGTATGACTGCACATCCCTGAAGAAAACCCAATTTTATTACTGCTTCAATGTTTGCTGGCCTTAAAAAACAACCAAATAGATAACTAACCAACCAAATAAATAAATTGATAGATACATAAATCATTACTTGGACAGTGTCTGGGCTTTTTGCTGAAGGAAGGTGTCTCGTTGTGCTCGATTCGCTTGGGCGCTTTTTTTGTCTATCAGTTTGGCTGCAGCAGGAGCCTTGCTAAGGAGGAATGTGTCGGGGAACCAGATGATGTTAGCAGTCAGAGTAACAGCTGGAACCTGAAGAAAAAATAACAAGCACATTTGTCAGCAAGGTATTTCAGATGTGACCATTATATGGTACTCATTTGAATACCTTTTTACAAACATCGAGGAGTGCTTTGTAGAGCTTTTTGTCTACACTTCTAAAGATGTAAAAGTGAAGCACAAAAAGAGCACAGACTCCAGTATATTTATCTCTCTGGTCAATTTCTGATGGTTCCCCTGTCAAGCACAAAGACATAAAACACTCTATTTAAAGTGACAATAGTGTTTGAAAAGCAATCATCACAAGAATTAAACCTGACCAATCTTAGATTCCACATTGGAGAATATGGTTCGTATATTGAAGGCAAACTCTTCAGCAAAAGTGGTGTTTTTAGTGATGGTCACTCCTTTCCCAGGATCGTCGAATTTCTGGTCCACACAGCCCTGTTGTATGACAAGAAAGGTCTAAGTTATTGGTCATTCCCAGATGACATGAGCATGTGAATTCTGGGGTTGAATCGCTTTTGGCTCTTTTTTGTGTGCATTTTGGATTGCTTGTGCTTGTGTGGTTTCTCACCAGGTTTGTCCTACAAGATCGTGGCATGAGTGTGAACGTGAAAAATCTCGTGCGGGGAGAGAGAGCGAGAGATAATGAAAGAGAGATAGAGAAAGAGAGAGCGAGAAAGAGAGAGCGAGAGCGAGAGAGAACACGATGCTGAACAGAGTGAAAATGACGAGAATCGTATGTGCACTATTTGCAATGAAATTGTGAAAAAATGCCTAATATTTTAATTTCATCATACAACTGCTTGGTACATTGGAACCTAAAATAGGTGCCCTGGCGCATTACAAGTTTGCTTGGATCCCAGAAAGGATGGTTTTTCATTTTATATTTAAAGGACAACCGACATCACTTTTTTGTTTCCTAACTGACATCAGAAAAACATTTTATAGCATCTAAAATACCCAAAACATACAGTATGATATTTTTAGTCAAATGCAAAACACCAATAAAAATGACTTAAAGTGTCCAAAAACTACTTCAAATTGAACCCGGAAGTGGCCAGTTTCAGAAGATCCCGCCCCCTTGTTTGTGGTGTCACGCCAAGACGTCTTCTGGAGAGAAATGTAGTGACACACTCTTTAGTACTCATAGTACCCAAAAAAGGCAGAAAATGGCGACAAAGCTCCGTGGAAATTGTCTCCTGTGAGGTTTTGTCAAATACACTGTCGAAGTCTTGGCGCAACGATTAACCATCGTGTTATTTATGTGTTTTCCTTCTAATGTCGCCATTAACATGGATCAACACGAAGTTTTCAGACCAAACAAAGTACCGCAAAATGCATTGACGTGATGTAAGGTATGTCCTTTCTCGGTTAGTTGCATTCCTTCAGTGACGTAGGGTGAGGACTCATCACCAACTCAAAAACAAGACTTCCTGAATATTCAGTTCGAGTCTTAAAACGTAAAATATAGCTAGCTATATGCGGTGGAATCTTTGTAAAATACGCTCAGTAGAAGGCATTTGAAGCGATTTTACAAATTATGGACACAACTTGTCCGGAGACGTCGGTTGTCCTTTAAAATGAAAGGGCACGGCTTGTATGTCACCTGCAGTATCATGCCATCTAGCAACTGTCCCTCTAGTCTCAGCAAGAGCTTCTCAAATGGTTTCAGTTTTTCTTCAGCAATTGAAAATTTGCCAGGATTGTGGTGCACAGACGTTAATAACCTGTAAACAACGCATAAAAATGCATTACGGATTATTGGAGGTTTAACATTCATAAATAATACGGTACATGACACAGACACAATATTAGGATCCAATTATTTAGCAACAAATGGGAAAAACATGAATTAAGAATGAGACACTCACTTGATCTTGCATACTAAAATAGTGTGGCTCACCTCTTATACATTTTCCAATGATCTTTGAGCGTGCTATGATTTTCCATGATTTCATCAAGCGTAAGTAGAACCACTAACAAATCACCGAGATGTTCATACACTATCTGCAAAAGGAAAAGCAACATGACACAACATGCATCCATGAATACCACAGCTGATATGTGAAGGCTTACCTGGAAATGGACACTTGATGAATCAATAATTTTCGTCGCAGCCCTGAAGTATAATGAAATTACTCGGTTAACTGTTTGCTGGTAAAATAGTCAAGATTTATGAAAGACCTGGTCAGTGGGGAAAAAAAAAAGTATTTTCTTGCTGAAATATGAACATAATCAATTGGTTGGTTTTACAGTTAACATTCTGTGTGCTATAAAAAAATAATGTGCATGCATCGGTAAATATAATCTGTTATGAAGTTGGTTCTCTTTAAATGTTTGGCCTCTGGGTATGGGTCATACTTATTGCTGTTGTAGAGGGCCCCCAGCTGATGAACAATGTTGACCACCACTTCATAACATCTTGACACGAAACAGGACAGCTCCTGATAGATCATGTGAAGTCATTTATTTGCAATGCAAATATTTTGTAAATTAATTCTTACTTTAATTCTTGTCATTTGGTACCTGTAAGAATGAGATGAATCGGCCCATCTGAATTTGGGACTCGCCTTCAACCACGCTAAGGTCAGACACTGTTCAAAGGGCATACATGGCTTTAAGTAATCTATACGAAAACAATGAGCAACATTAAAGTGGTAATGACTGAAAATCAAAAACAGAACTGTCACATTACCTCCTTCTCCATAGTACAATAAACCATTGTAGAACTTGTTTTCTGCCTGTGAGAGATTATGACTAAATATATATCATGATGTATTGTATTTATTGTACAATACTAGTTTTAACATGTACTATGCAGTACACAGAAGCGCCATGAAAGAACATCCTGTCTATGGGGATACTGTGACACACACAGATTAAATGCAGATTATTATGGTGCAATTGCATGCTTTACCTCATACTTGAGATTCTTCACTTCACTACAAAGAGCTGCATATACTGTAATGACTTTGTTTAGAACCTGCAAGACAGACACCCCCCCCCCCCCACAAAAAAAAAATCAGGGTTGACCGTGATCAAAGAAATAAATAATTGAAATTAAATTTAAAATGTTTTTCTTGGCTTTACCTTATTGTCTGTTTTAATAAGCTCCAACAAGGAGGACTGTTCATGTGGGAGGAGCTGAAAGAAAAAGTACAGTATTGGTGAAACTAAATGTTAATCACTATACTGTACATTTGCTCAACCACATACTTTGGTGTTGTTATGGACAAGGTCAGATTTTGTCCAGTCAAATCATCAATTCATTTCTTTTTCTATTACGCTTGTCCTGCAATATCGCACCCTCCCAAACAGATGAAGTTAGCCTCATCTGTCCAAACTTCCGGTCCCCACTGACCATTGGAACTAAAACTTCAAGCATATAGAGACCAATCCTTACCACAGAACCTACCTCTGTACTTTGTATTACTTCCAAACAACTCAATTTTAGATTTCGAGAAAAAAAGCTACCATTTTAGGATACAGTAGCTTGTCAGCTTCTGATTAATGTTATCATTATTATTATCTCAATTTCTTACTCCTCAGTGAAACATGACTGATAGGGTGTTGTAACACTATTCTGAATGAAGTAGCAAAGACATTAAAAATGGCACTTTTTTTTTTTTTTTTTTTAATAATAATCTTGACCTTTAATGTTGTGGATGCAACATTCCCAAAAAAGCATGGAATTAATGTTGACCACAGTGTTACATCGATTCTTTTAACAACATTCCAAAAAAACTTTTTGGGACAAATGACAAACATTGTTGAAGCATTGTAGATGGAAATTCTTTCCCATTCCTGGTTGATGTATAGGTTCAGCTGTGCAACAGTCCAGGGTCTCTGTCTACCTGTGCACTGTGAGGACATGCTTACAAGCCAACCTACGTGCAGTCCTTGTGAATACAGACTGTTGGAACAGGAGTGGGGTTTCAGGACTTTCTCATCATAGTTAGCTGCTACACAGACTGCCAGGATGCCACAAATTGCTAATCTTTCGAATCAAGTAGCATAAATTGATTCGGTTCGCTGAAGCTGGCTCCTGACTTTTTATGGCACTTCGTATTTAAAACAGATTCACAGGAATTGCAGTTTCCTTACTTTGAGGGCAATGGGGTCCAGAGTGAAGTCCCAAACATCTCCGATTGAGTCATCAAGAGCCTCCTCAATGCCTCTCAGCTGAGTTGTGTACTCCTCCAGAAACTTGGCGTAGTTCTTGAGCTGAACTTCTGTGTGTATTTCTGTTAGAGGGTATCTTTCATCAATTAGCCTCACTTGGCTAAAGTTCGAGGCAAAATGTTAGTCGTTTAATCATTACATTTTAATTGAACGCCAGCGTCATATTACAATGTCTTATACACATCTGATGGGTTTCAAATGATGGGGTGTACCTTATGTTATGACAGTAGAGTGCATGATAACACGGAAGTATTTTTCTCTCGCTCGTGTAACGCGACGAGTTGAGCGTTATCTTATAGTCTCATATTGATGACTATTAAAATATTCAAGGATAGTCATTCAACGCAACATGGGCTTCAGTTTGATGAAGGGTTCTTACAAAACCGGATACGATGACAAAGAAACGGAGCATTTTGGGCTAAATAACTTGCTAGCTGCTATAGGTTGATGCAGTCACTTTAAAAGCATTCGAGCGGATTGCAATAACTCACTCTGTGAACCATCGTCAAAACGGTCAAATTCCCAGTCAGGTGCAATAGTTTCTACTGCCATATCGCAGGAAAATATTGGCTCCAAATAATGTTTTTAATGTGTGGAACTCCAGGAGCCCATGATTGGTCTTATGATTTTATAAAAGGCGCAAGCGTTCGTGGGAAATGAAGTCCGGAAAGTCAACAGACGCACAGAGGCGTCAACACTTATCCTTCATCTCATGTGCTTCTCATATCGCCCTCCTCCTCCTGGGCAATCGTTTACCGTCAGGGATGCATCCGCTTGTCATGAATTGTCAGGCCTGCTCTACTTCTGCATACGTTACCACAGTGGTGGGCCGTCAGGGCCAGCAAGGCCTTCTCTGCTGGCCTAACATAATCAGACATCATTATCATAATTATAATAAAAGTCAATTTCATTAAAAAAGTATTTTTTCTAAATATATATATAATTATTCTACATACTGTTTTCTTGATGTTATATTACAGTAAAGTCTCGTTATATCGATATCGGATATATCGATAGTCCCGGTTATATCGATACTATTACGATGCACGCACGGAGAAAATTACATGCAAACAGGGTCGGATATATTGATAGTCCCGGTTATATCGATATTTTTTCGGACTCCCTTGAATATCGATATAACGAGACTTTACTGTATATCCATTTGGTTATGCTCCTTTCAGTGTTGTAGTTTTAGGTCAGAGTTTTTAATCCAATCAGAATTCAACTAGTTTGTGTCACCAGGCTGTATGAAATCTGACCGACGCCTTCAGAATCAACAGTGAGGGTGTCTGTGCGCTGTACATGAACGGGCACATGTAGTTGATATACAGTTGTGATAGCCAATCAGATCACGAGTTGGCACAGTAAGGCCAGCTAGAGGCCCTCGCGTTGAACATGACGTATGCGTCCTGTGATTGGATACTCACTTTACCTCAGCCCTCAGCGGAGGCAGTGTGGCGTCACACGTGTGTATGATTTTGAAGTGCGCCGTTCAACCATTTCATGTCTTTCAATTCCTTGATCTCCTTGATGTGCGTCTCACCCTGACGCATAGCACACACTTGAAAATGGTATAAAAGCAGCTGTCGCGGGACAGAGAGATTGGGCGAACCACGGGGCAGAATCATCTCAGACTCATCTCGGACTCACCGCCTCAAAGAGACTTGCAAAGCCCCGCAAAGGCACAGACATCACAGCGCGACTTGCTCAACTCCACGCCGCGATCAAGCTCTGCGCGTCACCTGCCTGGGAGATCTGACAACGAACCTACTTACAAATAAAGAGAACCATCAAACTCTTTAGCAGCGCTATGCAAATCAACCAAGCTGACAACAGATCAGACCCAGAAACTTTAGCAGAAAAACCAAGTATATCTACTCGCTTTTTTAACCCACAATGGCTGAAGGAGAGGACAACTCAGATTTGGTAGCAGATATACTTGCAAGGCCATTCCCAAGACGGACCTTTCAGGAGAAGAGCCTTGTGAGAGGAGGCCGGCAGATCCCCGAGCTAGCTAACCTGTCCCAGGCGGGGAAAGGGTTTGTGTTGAGCGGTCATTCTCGGCCTTAAAGCGAATTAAAACATACGCCAGAAACACTACTGGACAGACGCGGCTTTCAGCACTGGCCTCCATGTCGATAGAAAAGGATTTATTGTTGGAACTGAAACGCACAGACAAACTGCACAACGAAGTCATTGAAGTCTTCTTGAGGAAAGAAAGGAGAATGGATTTTGTATTTAAATAAGTGTTTTGGAGGACAACAGTTTTGGTGAGTGCAAACATTTTTATTTACTTATTTTTTCACTTTTAACATGTTTTTGAAATGTTATTTCATTCATATTAAATCAATGGTAAATAAATGAAATGACAAATCTACAAAAAAAAAAGAAAAAAAATCTTGCTCTTCTGCAGTGTGTAAATAATGTGCATTGGCGCAGCTGTGATTGTAGTGGAAGTACTCAGAGACTTGTGTGATTGTGTCGCTGTCGCATGTAGGCCTATTCTCAAGAACAAATGAAAAAGATTTGTTTACTTTTATTTTCAACAAATAGTTCGTTTTGTGAACGTCTTGTTGTTTTTCTTATATTAAACTGACATTTTGTAATTTAGCGTAAAATCTTGTTAAAGATTGCATATTCTTGGTGGACTTCATAAAACTTTGCGGACAAATGATTTTAAATTTCCTTTTATTTTTAAGTGTTTGCAGTATCACGTATAGTGACAAGTTCTAATTGCTGATGCAGATTTATTGATGTGTAATTGCTCCGGAAAATAGCCTGTGTTGTAGACGATTAAGGTGATGCCACGGCCAGTACTGCGTGCGTGTGCTTTTGTAAATGATATCTCCAGCCGTTGTGTCATAAATTATGGTATTACGAGGGATATTTGTTCAAGTCGGACCAAGCAGGACTTCACTGAAGGCCTAGGTGTGAAATGCACGGACCGCCACTGCATTACCAGACCGATCACACCTACATTTAACCGATCGTTCATATTCCAAACATTCCTCTCCAATCAGTCTGTGTCGGCCAGGGGTCTCCAAAGTCGATCCTCGAGGGCCGCTGTCCTGCCTGTTTTCCAGCTCTCCCAGGAGCAACGCACCTGATTCAAATGATCAGCTCGTCAGCCAGCGTCTTATAATATGGTGTCCTTTATATATAGAACATTTTTTTAAATGTTTTGAATGTGCATCATATAATCCAGTGCTCCTTAAAGTGCAAATAGGGTACTCCTTTCCAATACAACCCATCTTCTTCTTTTATCCTATCTTCTTCCCTTTTACTTCCAGTTCCTCCCACCAACATAACACAATGGCTTCCGTCAAACGTTCTGTGCTTCCATTCGAAACAGAGGACTCCGGTTCTTTGTACTGATGGTTAATTCTTTCATGTGATTTCACTTGCATGCTGAATCACCAACGACACCACCACTACCACTACCACCACCACCACCACCACCACCGTAGAACTACAAACAAGTATAAAAATATAGCTATTATTTACACAAACATTTGGACTTTACATCAATGAAATAAAACGTCTGTAATAAAATCGTACAAACCACTTTGCCCGCTTTCTGTCCGAAATAGAAGTTTTTGGTCTTTGTCCTTTTGTCTTTTCCTTGCTAAACAAATGTTGATTCTCGCCGTCTTCTCAGTAAAATGAAACTTAAATAATGAAGTGTGGAAAGCAAAACCTGCACCAGAAGCGACAACAACCCAACGCAATGTCAAGAAAATAAAGCACAGCCATCTGTTGCTAAACTATGGGATAGCAGTTATAAACAAATGTATCAGCTGCAGTTACACTCCCAGCAATCACACAGTGATTCTTGAACCATTTACAATGTATATCTTCTTTTCCTTTCGGCTTTTCCCTTCAAGGGGTCACCACAGCAAATCAGTGTCCTCCATCTTGAGAGGTTTGATCCGCATGTTTGTTTTGGCCAAGCTTTTACGTCGGATGCCCTTCCTGACACAACAGTATATATATTTTTAAACAAAGCAAAACAAAAAAGACTGGACTGCATTCTCTACCATGTGTCTAGCAATAGAACTGTTTCGTGTCTAGCCGTCTCTACATAACGTGGCTGGAATGTGCGTATGCCTTTGTTGTCTAATGTTGTGTCACTGACCAAAGGTTTAACTCTTTTAACTCTCTTGTTTTAATTGTTTGGTGTGTCTCTTGGTATCTTGCTCCTTTAAATCCGGTTTATGAACTTACTTGGGATGTTCCTTGACGGGACTCTCTATTTTTAGAGCTTTGTCAACTTCTTGAGGACGGGTCTTGTCTTGCTTCTCTTCTCTCTGGGGTTTCTTTGGTAGTTTTTCAGCATCTTCTTTGAGCGATTCCACAGACCTTTGTTCTTTGGAAGGTTTGCTCAACTTAACATTGTTCCATTTTACTTTCTCTTCTGTCTCTTTCTGTACTGATTCTTGGACTATCTTCACTCCCTTTTTAGGTTTATTAACATACTTTTTTTTCTTAGAAATTTCTTTGAGTTCTGTCTCAGATTTCTTGACTTCTTTCTCTTCCTTCAGATGTTTCTTAGGTTCCTGAAAAGGTTCTCTGATCTCCTTGTCTTGTATTTGCGGTTTCTTGACATGCTTTGAAGATACTTTGACCTCTGTGTCTTCCTTTTGAAGTTTCTCAACCTTCTCCTTTTGAGAAGGTTCTCTGAGTTCTTTCTCTTCTTCAAGAACTTTCTTAGCTTCTTCAAAATGGTCTTTCTCTTCTTTCAGAACTTTCTTGACCACCGTATGTTTTCCAGTTGGTTCTTCAGGTATTCATCGGCTAGCTAGATGCTCTACGTGTGGCCAAAAGCTTGCTGTTTCACTAGTGGGCATATGAGATCTATTCGTTGGAATGTATTCCTGAGTGTAGCTTACCATGAGCTTGATCTTGGTTTGAGACTTGATACCTCTCACTTGTAGACCTGTCACCTTGGCTTCTGCTGCTCTGAGGTTTTTGAGTTCCTCTAACCGTTCAACTTCTCTCCTTTTCTCCTCTAGCTTTGTTTTCCTATCAGTACTTTCTGCCATGAACAGAACTCTTTTCTTTGCATTTTCTGCTTCGTTTTCAGCTCTCCGTTTTTCATCTTGCAGCTCCAGTCTTCGGATTTCTTCTTCTTGTTCACTAATTTCTTTCATGACTTTGAGAGCGATCGATGGACCACTCCTGTACGACTGAGAGCTTACACAGACGTATGACTTTGAGAGTTTCTCTTGATGCTGCTGCTTCAGCTGCAGCTTGTCTTGCGTCTTGGGATACATATGAAGACTGCTTAGAGTCAATCACAGCTTGAGCTGCATTTATTCTGCTCATTATATACATTAGGTCAGAATCATCATTGTATGTGCTGACTGTTTTAGTCCATTAATATTATGTTTCCACCTTTCATATGTCACTTTAAACTTTGCTTGCAGATTTTTCAACTTGTCGTCTACAAGTGTCTGTCCCTTTTCAGTTCGTGTGCGAGTGCGTTCACTTCTCCTAGGCTGTGTGGAATCTGCTTTCGTCAAATGTCGTGTTACATCTACTGTTGTTTCAACTTGCTCTTCTGAGACATGGTTGCTCTATTTCACCTTCACGTGGCATGTTGACTGTGTAGCAAAATGTAGGTGAAATGTAAATATATTCTCCCTTTTGTGTAAATATACCTTTAGGCTTAGCCGTTTTAACTTTAAATGTACAGTAGAGTGTCACAAAATACAGGTGTGAATATACTATTTTCAATTTAGCTTATAAACCCAAACTTCAATACTTAAAAAAGCAATTGCAATCAACTAGGTTAATATAGCAAATCACTACGACTTATATAATTATATCACACACTTGCAATTCAAATATAGGCGTATTTTTACGCCCACATCATACATCGTAGATACTGGCGCCTGGCGGCGACGACGATCCGCGATGTGTTCGTTCCGGGATGCCGTGTGCGACAGGGCGGCTCTGGTCTCCTTCCACACGCGATGGGCTCGTCTCAGGTGGTGTTCGATGGAAGGGACCTCCATTTGGCCCTCCTGGGTGGGGAACAGCGGCGGCTGATAACCACAGGCGTACATCAAAGGAGACCGACCTGTGGCTGAGGAGACCAGGGTGTTGTGTGCGTACTCCACCCACGGCAAGTGGAGAGCCCACAACGCAGGACGGTAGAGGCACACACACCGGAGAGCCGCTTCCAGGTCCTGGTTCTTGCGCTCCGTCTGGCCATTCGACTGGGGATGGTAGCCAGACGACAGGCTTGCCGACGACCCTAGGGACCGACCGAAACATTTCCATACCTTGGACACGAACTGCGGTCCCCGGTCCGACACGATGTCCACCGGAATCCCGTGGAGACGGACGACATGGTTAACCAGGAGTTGGCCCGTCTCGATGGCGGACGGCAACCTGGTTAACGGGATGAAGTGGGCCGACTTGGAGAAGCGGTCCACCACAGTGAGGACGACCATCTTGCCACGGGAACGGGGGAGGCCCGTGACGAAGTCCAGGGAGATATGGGACCAGGGTTGGGAGGGGACCGGTAGCGGCTGGAGAAGTCGAGGGTTGGTGGGAGACCTTCCCGCGGGCACAGGCGGGGCATGCCTTCACGAATTCCGTGATGTCCCTTCTGTACTCCGGCCACCAGAACCGCTGGGCGATGAGATGGATCGTCCTGTTGACCCCCGGGTGACAGGCGACCCTGGAGGTGTGTCCCCAGTGCAGCACTTCGGTGCGTAGAGCGGGGTGGACGAATAGACGATCCACCGGGCAACCCTTGGGGATAGGGTTACCCCCCTGGGCCTCCTGCACCTTCATCTCTACCTCCCACCTCAGGGCGCCCAAGATGTGTTGCGCCGGCAGGATGTTGGCGATGACTTCCTCCCTCTCTGCCGGCTCGTGAATGCGAGATAGGACGTCAGGCTTGATGTTCTGCGACCCTGGGCAGTAGGTGAGAGTGAAGTTAAAGCGTTTGAGAAATAGTGCCCATCGGGCCTGCCGCGAGTTGAGTCTCTTGGCGGACCGAATGGCGGCCAGGTAGCGTCAAAGGTAGAGAAAAGGAGTGAAAACATATCAGGAGAGCACTCACAGTCTGTGGTTACCCTCAGTGGTCTTTTAACAAATGTCAAAAGGAAAGAATAGGGAATGAAACCAACAATTAAATCAATAAAACTAAAAGGAGAGGAGTATCAGTACCTTACATTGCAGGAGTTTCTGAAAAACTAGAGTCCTTTGGCAACACAAAATTCCTACTTATTTCAAACCGATAAACACTTTAAGGCAAAAAGTTGTGCATCCAAAAGATAGGCTGCCAAATAAAAAAATGTAGTTTATTCAATACATTGTAAAAATGTAAATTGTAAAGAGCAATACATTGTGGAGACTAAACAAATTCTCAAAAAAATACTTTATCAATGTCGCAGGGATAATACTAGTGGGCCTCAATCGGCAGTACATATGCACCTAAAAGCAAGCAACCACTCATTTGACGACAATGAGGTTAAAATCTTAGTGAAAGAAAATAGATGGTTTGAAAGGTGAGTAAAAGAAGCTATTTTCATAAAACAGCAAAATCGTTCTCTTATCCGTAATGGTTGGGTGAGGTTCAATTTGGATCGTTCGTACAATAGACTGCTTAGGCAACATAGGATTAGTCATGCTGATGAGATGATACCAGGGCAAATTGGGCAATCAGGCCAGTCGTCAGTCAGGACAATAGAAGCTATCAGTGGAGCCGCAGGGATTAGTCCTCTGCTCCCCCCAACCTGAGAGCAGGACCTATCATAGCAGAGTCCGGCACCGCCATGTCTGGACAGTAGGTATATACAGTAAAGTCTCGTTATATCGATATCGGATATATCGATAGTCTCGGTTATATCGATACTATTTCTATGCACGCACGGAGAAAATTACATGCAAACAGGGTTGGATATATCGATAGTCCCGGTTATATCGATATTTTTTCGGACTCCCTTGAATATCGATATAACGAGACTTTACTGTATATATAGGGCCGAAACTACCAGTAAGACTTTAGTTTGCTGATGAAGCTTCTTGGATGGGAAGCGAAACGTCCGACACCTTCAAAGAAGTACAGATGATGGCTGAAGAAACCTTTTCATCGAACTCACAGATTTGTAGTTCAGCTCTCCTAACAAACATCTGTCCAAAAATGTGCTAAATGATTTGTTCCGGTCATGGTAAGAGAGTGTATGCAGTTGTTGTGGGTGGGGGTGGGAGGTTGTCACACTTAACTCTTTGTGAGAATGATGCCACAACGCAAGATCACAGTTAGCAGAGCAGCGTAAGAAGTTGTCGTCTGTGGAATTACTAAACAATAAAGGTAAGACCTTTTAAAAACAAAAATCACATGTCATTAATTTAAGGTAGCAGGTTGTTAAATATTAAGGTGTTGAACACACTCACTCATGCACACACATGCGCACACAACCATGTACAGTACATGCACATACATACACACTGACCATTGTTTTGTGGAGGGAGAAACTGTTCAAACATGCTCTATATTCACCATCTCTGGTACAGGTACTTGGTACATATCTCTGCATTGGAACCATGAAAATGTTTTTGACTAGTAAATATTTGTAAGAATAGAAATACTTTCTGCTCACATTTTTTTTCCATAACGTACATTATCATTGATTAGAGGTCATCCGATAATCATCTATGGCAGTGGTCATAATACTGTGGCATCCCCTGAATGATATAGGAAATTTCTGTATCTGTTTCTCCAACTTCTTTTTAGTACATTTTATTCTACATAGCAAGGCTCATTTGACAATGACCTCTGTTGTCTCACACTCAGGAATGTCAAATTAAGTCACGTATGCTGGTCAGACAAGATAACGTCAGTGCTGCTGATGAGACTTTGGTATGTTGACTAACAATGAAGGCAATCTTTGCATGAGATGACTCTGAATGACCTCTCTCTTAGTATGTTGCAAACAAAACAGAACCTAACAAAATGCCAAGAGACCAGAAAACTGATGAGATGGGCCAATGGAGTTCCTTAAATGAATGTGTTTATGTTGATGTCTGTTTAGGACATGTGAAGCAGGATTCCATTCTGCCAGAGCCCAACTTGACATAATGGTATTCCCAGAGTCAAGGAACGTGCAGACAAGTGGGTCAGAGGACAGAAGGTCCATCCAGAACCATGGCTTACCACAACACTCTGCAGGACCGAACCATCTTACCTCCAGACTGAATAATTCACCTATGATTGTAAATTATCAACCACGGGACTACAGTGAGACAGACTCACTTTTGCCCAATGAGCATTATAGTGGGACAAGAATTAGTGAGTCTCATGACGCAAAGATTTCAGCTCCACAACCCCCTGAGTCAGTCTGCTCCTTGGTGCTGCAGATACTGGTTCCATTCCTTCTGGCTGGGTTGGGAACCATCTCTGCTGGACTGCTTCTTGATGTGGTTCAGGTGAAGAAATTCTAAGTCATTTAAATAAATTGTTTTCAAGTGGTGGGTTGTGACCCAAATGCGGGTCATAGTGACATGAACACATTTGTGGTTCCAGGGTTACAACAGCTGAGAAATCCTGCTTTGAAGAGTACATATGATAGAAAAGTTACTTCTTAGTTACCTTTTTTATCGATTAAAAATCTAAGGATTTTCTGATGTCCTGCTGCAATCACAGACTTTGACAATACTAAAGGGCATATCTCTAAGTGAGCCATTCTTGCTGTGGAAGTTGTTCGGTGCATACAGTATTGTCCGCACTATAAGGCGCACCTAAAAGCTTTCACTTTTTTTCAAAAGTTGACCTTGTACTGTAATCAGGAGTGCTTACACATTGACTGAACTGATAAAGTGAGATTTATGTATTTCTTTTGCATGTTTACGGTTGAACAAGGTTGGTCATATTGTGAATCTGGACATTAACTTGATAACAACATTGAGTTATTGATTTATTGTTGTTATTGTTATTTCTTTCCACTATTATGAGTGTTGCTGTAATGTGATTGCACTCATGTTTAATTTACCGTAACGACATCAGAAAGGTTTTCATGTGTTTGCTGAATGGAGGAAAAGTTCTCATCCACTCTGTAATATAAATGTTGCACTACATGTTATAACTTGATATTATTCAAAGACAAACTGTGTCACCTAAATTTTCATACTTAATCTCAGAGAAAATATTAAAATACTGTAGTTCTTTATTCATTCTTGGAATGAATGGGGTTGTCAGAAAGCATGTTATTATGGAAAATGTTTTCAAATATGCCATTCATTGAAGGTGCAGCTTATAATGCGGAAAAAAACATAATCATTTGTGAAAGTAACATAATACCTCGCCCACCCTCAGCTATAGCATGGCAGTGTTGTGCCAAACCAAGAAGCCTGGGAAGGCCTGGGGTTCATCCCAGTGTCTGGCCAGATCATGGGTTGGAAGGATGTACAACGTCTTTGAAGACGTTGGCAGTGGCTTTGAAGTGACTTTGAAGTCACTAAGGGCAGACAATCAGGGACTGTGACTCTTGATCAGAATCAGAATCAGAATCAGAATACCTTTATTCGTCCCGCAATGGGGAAATTTGCAGTCCACAGCAGCAATTGAAGAGGGATGAGGTTGGGGTGGGAGTGAAAGGATAGAAAACAAGATATTCTAAGCATAACAAAATAAAAATGTCAATGTGTAAAAATGTATACTGTGCAAATGTAGATGTGCAAAAACCGTTCTATAAACAAGACTGTACATAGTGCAGAGTCAAGAAATGCATTTAGATATATTGCAACAACCCATATTTACAAGTGCAAAGCTGAGCTGACTGATTACAGACGACAACAACAACAAAATGTGTTCTGCGTACAGTATCATTGGATAGTAGCTTTTAGGATTTGATTGACTATATTTCTACTCTTGTTTCCATTTCCATAGCAGAGCTGGGATGTATTCCAAGAAATCACAGAGATCTTCATTTTGCTTCCTGCTGTGTTGGGCATGAAAGGAAACCTGGAAATGACTCTTGCCTCTCGACTGTCAACCGCTGTGAGTGTGGGTGGGAATACTGTACTGTACCACAAATAATATGTGATATGGACTTAAGAATGAGGCCTTGTATATGTCACGTCACTTGAGGCTCGAGGGCTGGGCTCGAGTGACGAAAGGAAAGCGGGGAGTGTGGATCCAAAATACACGGCGAGACAGATACTCGTATACAAAAGTCTTTACTGAGGCACGCATGAAAAAATGACAGCAGGATGAGGTGAGTGAGGGAGATCGGTGACAGCTGATCTGACGGCACGGAAGTAACAGGGTGGCTTTCAGAATACTCCAACGGCGACTGTCTAGCGCGATCGGTAGATATAGTCAGAAGGCACAATCAAGGGAATGACAATCAGCTGTGGGGACCCAGGTGCGTGATGATGGGAGGGGCCGTCTCCCCGGGAGCAGCGGAGGAGGTGACAGGAGGGGCGGGGCGCGCCCAGGACGGCGACGAGATGTGACAGTATGCATGTTACGGTGTACACAAGATGCAACTGGAACTGTTTCCACTCTATAGAATATTTTTTTCTCCATTCAGACAGAAAGATCATCATCAGTGAAGTTGGCATTCAGGTATATTGGATGAGAGGGCCAGGTCACAATTTCATTTTGCGTAATTCCACTGCATGGTACGCAGACAGCTCCCAAATTCTGATATTTCCGCAGTTCAAGCCACATACTGAAAGCAACTATTTCACTGCCAAGCCGATATTACATTGGTGATGGGTAACCAGTTGAGCAGACTCATCATGTTGATGACATTGCTCACAATCACACCGCTGTTGTGCCTCAGCCATACAAACTGCAGGAGCATGCTCAGAATCAGAAAGCCTTTAATCATCCCACAATGGGGAAATTTGCAATCTTAATCTATTGGAGCAAATTTTTGCACACCTCACTCTCTTCAATATAATCATTCTTGCCACGTTGAACATGTCGATGACTGTAAACGGGCAGGTCACATTGTTTTTCATGTGTGTGGTTTGGTAGCATGTCTTGACCCATATTGAAGTCAGCGGAAAAGTCATTTTGGAGCATGACAAGGCTTTTCTCGAAACCAGACATGTCCAAAGTCCGGCCTGGGGACCAAAGGCAGCCCATGGTCAATTTTCATCCGGCTCGAAGCCTCCGTCATTTAGTCAATAACGCCCGGCCTGCATGTAGAATTAATACATTAGGCAGTAGCGCGGTGACCTATGTGTGCTACGTGCTGCAATCAAGAGGTTCCATTAGAAACAGCTAATTAGCACGAGTAATTGACTGTATCAGCCCCCCAAATTTCAAAAATGGTGACAATCAACAAAAATAACAATTCCTTCTGTTCAACTTTTACAAAAAACGTATTTTTTCATGAAAGTGAATAGTAAAAAAAAGTTTTAAAAAAGCAATCAGAAAGTCTTTCATCGTCCCACAATGGGGAAATTGCAGTCCACTGTAGTAATTTGAAGGGGGGTCGGGGGAGTGGAAAGATAAACAAAGTATTCTAAGCATAATAGAGATGTCAGAGGTCTGAGATGTCTACTGTAACTCTGCAAAAAAAATGTTCCGTAAAGAAGTGTTCATAGTGCAAGTATAAAAAAATCAGATTTCATATATGTAACTATATTGAGTAAACATAAGGTGGCTGTGTTATTTACAGTAGAAGAGTCAATGTTTTTTTTTTGTTTTTGTTTTTCATTCACATGTGATTATTAATTATTAAAAGCAAACCAATGGATCTACACTTTAATGTCATGACTTCATCTACAATAGCCTGCTTTAATAAAGCTGTCTTCCACGGAATCATTGTTTCCCTTCCATGCATCATGGAATTCCTGTTCCCTTGTGAAACGCCACACTAACTTGTAAAGACTGTGACAGCAGATGAACTAGGCATACCAATACACACAAGTACATGGGACGCGAGTTATTAAAGTTAGTTCACATAGTTTAGGTTTGTGGAAGCTAACATTTCATTAGACATTCTGTATGTGTGTGTGTGTGTGTGTGTGTGTGTGTGTGTGTGTGTGTGTGTGTGTGTGTGTGTGTGTGTGTGTGTGTGTGTGTGTGTGTGTGTGTGTGTGTGTGTGTGTGTGTGTGTGTGTGTGTGTGTGTGTGTGTGCGTGCATTGTGTGTTTTGTGTTTATTATTTTTGCAGTTTGTTTTTGGCTATTTTCAACAATGCATCTATCTGAGCGTGTGTCTGTGTGTATAGGTGGGTCAGGGGGTTCATTATCCAAACAATTTACTGTACTAGTTGTAAATGCAATAATTGATTAAAATGATTATTTTTCATACATTTCAAAATCACAAAGTCATCATTAATTTTTGTGTATTAAATCTCTTGTATTTCAGGTAAATGCAGGAAAAATGGAACTTGCAAGTGAAAAATGGATGTTGATGTTTGGAAATCTGGCCCTCAAGCAGGTTCAATATGAAAAGTCTGTTAAAAACGATATGTATCATTCACCAGCGAGCAGCCATTTTAGTATTTTACCATGGGTGCTATTTACTGACATTACTTCTCTTGCAGCTACAATCAACTGTTCTGGGCCTTTTAGCCTCCCTGATGGCTATTCTATTCGGCTGGATTGCTGATGGAGGGATACCATTTAATCACATTGTACTTCTGTGTACAACCAGCGTTTGTACCACGTTTGTGGCCTCGCTGTTGCAAGGTAAGGGGGGGACACGGAAAAACCCAACAACCCGCAGCTCCTGCTGCTTTTTTTCTTGACAGTTTCTGCAAATTCCAACTGATATATCAGAAAAATACTCCCTTCTTCAATACCACACCCCTGGGCGCCCCTAATAATATGCCCCTCAGTTGACCCCTGTAGGCTAAGGCATTCCCTTGGAAAAAAAAACCACCTTTGAAAAACCAACAGAAACAGACACTTTAATGAGTGGCCTTTCCATGAACTGATACATCTGCCACCTGGCCTCGCAACCTCTTGTCGTGTTGGAGTGTATGTACCAAGTACTCCCTATTGGCCGAAGTTAAATCTTCCTTTCCATACTATCAGTTAACAGCCGGCTCTGGGTCCATTCATTGAAGTTAAATCTTCCTTTTTGAGATGTGGTCAGTTACCAGGTGCCTCTGGGTCTGTTCATCTTAAATTGACCCTTTATTCTCTTGTGCTACACGTTTTCGAGTCCAATCAATCGTGTAACAAAATGAACTTTCTAACATGATAATATTGTGTATTTCTATTCTCCATCAATGGATCAACCAAATTTCTCTCCTCCCTTTATGAAGAATCGTCACTTGTAAGTGTGATTATTTGTAAGCATTATACTTCTTATCTCTTAAGATTTTTTTTTAACATTGCAGATTTACTAACATGTTGAATATGTAAGTTTCAATGCACATTAAATTTATTGTGAATCTATCGTACATTATGCTCATCAACCAAACTTTTAAGATTTAGTTTCTGCTCAATAGAACAATTTGATGAAGGACATCATGAACTGATCTCCAAAAATGCAGTATTGAAAACACAGATACTGTATATGGAATCAAAAGCACTCATGTTCATCAAAATTAAATAGAGTATGCCACAAGCTGTATTTTCATTCTGTCTAGGTATTGTAATGGTAGGAGTGATTATTGGCTCAATGCGAACAGGGATCAACCCTGACAATGTCGCCACACCCCTCGCAGCCAGCCTCGGAGACCTCATCACTCTTGCCTTACTGGCATGCTTCAGTCAGTGGTTCTATTCCTTAATAGGTAAGTTGAATTGTATTGTATATGTATAATCACAGTGCAGCCTTCGAAGGAGACACCCCAAAAGTCCATCCATCCAACCATCCATCCATCCATTTATCCATGCATCCATTAATTGAAATTAGTTACAATAAATGCACCAGCTGCTACGTTTATTTAATTAATTTTGTCTCTGAAAGGGAGATACAAGTGTGTATTCTGCCCATATTTAGTCATGCAATTATAATTTTACATGTGTGCAATGAAACTCTTTTGTATCCAGACGTGTCCTTGAAGCACACTACCTCATCAGTTAGGCATAGAAAGGTGGTAGTTGATACAAGCTTAAAATTGGTTGAGGAGAAACACAAGTCCTGATAAGTTTCGGGATCACCCTTCTGATGAAACAAACACGTTGAGAATCCCTTGTTTCTTTCCACTAGTGATCCGCATCCATTGTCTGTAAACCATGGGTTCCCAAAATATTTTGCAAATAAAACTTTCAAATGCACTTAATTTCTCAAGCCTGCGTTTGGATGGCCAAGACGCTCACTATCCAAAATTTACAAACGAGATAAATGAAGAGAAGGTCTATCTGTCCCCCAAGAATATTTATCCATCCATCCATCCATCCCTCCATGTCATGATGCCAAGAGAAGTGTTAAATAATGTCGTGTTTTCTGGATTTTGGATGGGAGAAAGGTGCACGTTTCTCCCCATACAAAACAGGAGAGTCGGGCAACAGCTAATTGTCTCTGAGAAGGTGATTGCAACGACCTGGGAATGGCCAATTGCCGCTGGGACCTGATTGGCCAGAAGCTCAGGTGAACCACCTTTAAAACTAGACTGAGGAAGTCACTTCGAGGAGGAAGAAGAGGGAGAAAGGACAGCCTGGAGAGAAGTGTTACCTGTGGTCTGCCGAAAACCGACATCCATTGCAACTTCAAATAAAGAAAACTCAAAATATCCTTCCTGGATCTGGCTGAGTGAACTTTTAGCATCTTTCCACCCGCTTGCTGTCTCGCCGCATAAAAATCCATCCAACCATGATCTGAACCACTTTACACGTGAGGATTTGGGCAATATTTAGGCAGCAGACAGGGTACATTGGTTGCAAGCCAATCGCAGGGCACAGACAGACAAGCAGACATTCACTCTACCACTGAGGACAATTTTGGAGTGTTCAGATCATCATTTGTTTGGTTGGCCAGCTAAACATGAAACTTTTAAATATGATAGCCTCTTATTCTGTCTAATCTCTATCACTCCCACATTCCAAAACATGCATCAAAAACAAGCATGTCAGGCTGATTGAACACTCCAAATTGTGCCTAGGCGTGAGTATGAGCAGGTATGATTGTTCGTTTCTGTGTGACCTGCGATTAGCTGGCAACCGGTTCAGAGTGTCCCCTGTCTACTGCCCAAAGACATCCGGGATAGGTTCCAACACCCCCTGTACCCTAGTAACGATATAGTTACTTTATTTTTTAGTTAGTTAGAAATGGAATGTGAAACAATTAAATTGTGCAAGCAATACATGTTTTTCTTTGTCAACTTTCAACCCAACTCCCGACCCCATCATTTTTGCTGCTGTTGATTACAAATTTCTCCATTGTGGCACAAATAAATGTTTCCTTGTATTATATTATCGTACTTTGTCTTGACAGAGCTGTATTTGTACGTGTTGTACCTCTTGGATCTGTTTTTGTTGTGCCTGATACCTTTGTGGATTGTGATCTCCTCCAAACACCCTGCGAGTTGGATCCTCCTCCGTACTGGGTGGGAACCAATCATCACAGCAATGGTGATCAGCAGGTATTTGCATTGTTTTTTTTTAATTAAAATTACAATAATACTGCTGCATATGAGGAATATACATTACAATGCACACATATTTAGAAGTATTTACTATCTGTTATCTGAAACCTGGTTCTCTGGTTTTCATGTCTCTTTTAGTCTGGGTGGCATTATTCTGGATAAAACGGTGTCAGATCCAAACTTGGCCGGGATCATACTTTATGCCCCAGTTATTAATGGTGAGTAACAAGTGGGGTTCTCAATTGGATTGGCCAGACAATAAAGAGATTGATGAATAGATAAAGAGTTTGATTGACGGATGTCATTCCAAAGACATGATAGACAGGATCGGTGATGCCACTGTGGGGCCAAACTTGTGTCCAAATGATGTGATTCATAGCTGCAAATCAAAATAAAGGGATGTTGTCACGTGCACCCACCACACCTGTCCACCTTAATCTTGATGAGGTCACTTCCACTTTTGGGGCCCCTTATGTCTAATCACTGTTCAATTAATTGATTGCCTTGAGCAATCCAATGCTTACATGACATCTAGGCATTGCTGAAATACGCAGTAGAAGTAAAAGTCCTCCTCGACTTGGCTTGTATAACTTCTTCCATCATGGCATCCTCTCTTTATTTGATGACGGAAAGGTTTGTGCTGGCATCTCTTTCAGTTGTTTCCCTTATTTTTTAACAGGCATTGGAGGAAACCTTGTCTCTATACAAGCTAGCCGTATTTCCACAAATTTGCATTTGAATTTCTCACACGGGGAGGTTCCTAAAGATCATAAAAGGTGCTACCAACCTTGCAGCACCTTCTTTGGATCAGGTAAAGTGTCAAAGAGTTCAACACTTGGGGACGGGGGACGTTCATGATAAATGATGACGTATATCATTTTTGACTTTAATGCAGCACCAAATCATAAATCTGCAAAGGTGCTACTTCTCATAGTCATCCCTGGCCAATTGATTTTCTTATACATTATTCACCTGATAAAAGGGGCCCACACTATGCCCAGTGTGCTCTTCACAGTCACATTCTCGACTGCCTCGTTGATTCAGGTGAGTCTGATGCGTCCTCCTGCTTTATACACGTTGTCACCTTTTTTATGCATTGACTCAATGTTTCTGTCTCACAGGTTTTTTCCTTGTTGTGTATAGCTGACTGTATGGTTCACTGTTTGTGGAGGAAGGGTAAAGACCCAGACAGTTACTCAATACCTTATCTCACAGCTCTGGGTGACCTTTTGGGAACAGCTCTTCTCTCCCTTGCCTTCCTATTGCTTTGGTGCAGTGGTGACATTGGCGGATTATAAATTCAAAAGATAAAACTGAAAGGTGTCTGTGTATGTGTTTGTCAGCATTTGATTGGATCCCTCTTCTGGTCTGTCGTGTCGTCCTCCGATTTGGTTTCTTTGACCTCTTGGTGGGGTGGGGACGGAAAGATCTCAAGTTGCGTCACCGTCAAGCAGCGTTGGTCATGTTGTAACCTTACACCTCCTTTGGGTGATGAGAACCATCTGAAACCTTGGCCCCCTGGTGCCTGTAACATCCCCAGACAAACATTCCACCTCTGTTCACTCATCCATCTATTGAAAGCAAAGGACTATTTATACTGATTAACTCATTATTTTAATATTTATTAACATGGCTAACTAAATGTATTTATTTCCTTTAATATATATAGGTGTGTGTTTGCGTGTGTGTGTTAAAGTAAAAACATGACAATATTTCTCTCATATGTAATGACAGGCTTACTTATTTCAAACTCAAAGCCTATCTGTGAGACACATATGCAAATGACACATGAGCAAAACATTTTTGAAACACATTATTTGTTGCTGAATACATGAACAAGCCTGGATATTTGTAAATGTCTACATTTTAGTACGTATTACCAACCCTACAATTACATTCCTCGCAGATGGAATGATAAACACAACCCTTCATAATATTAAAATGCAGGAGAATATGGTCATGAGAATATGGTCATGGGCAACTCATATATATATATATATATATATATATATATATATATATATATATATATATATATATATATATATATATATATATATATATATATATATATATATATATATACCAGTGACGTGCGGTGAGGTTCATGGCTGGTGAGGCACTGACGTCATCACAGTCAGATTTACAAACATATGAACTCTACAGAATACCTTATTCACCATTTGATTGACAACAGTTAACGTGTTTTGTTTAAAATGTCATGTCAGCATTTTTTATATACTGTATACAAACTGTAGCATGGAAAAAAAGAATTAAAAGAACGTTATTATCGTGTTATCTTTACTTATAAATGAAGTCCATGCGCCACTCCTTCTGAAGAAAGGCATCTATACCTTCTTTGTAGAAGCTTTCCTTATCTTTCTTCGGTTTTAAAAGTCTCTCTATTTCTTTAAATTTCGTCCATTCTGAAAATAAGGCCAAGCAACACGAAAAAATGACTGGATGGTTGCACTTAACTTGCTAACTGTTGACTGTAGCTTGCTCTCACTAATTCTATTATTCTGCAGCCGAGGAGGGGCAAGAAGAATCTGTGTAATCACCAGCGCCCCCTGTCATGAGGCAGGAGAACTGTGTGCCTCACCTATGCACACAGTTTTGATAAAAATAAATAAATTAAACACTGTAGTACAGTGTTTATAATGTAAAGTGACTGTACATTATATACACCAGCTAAAGTGGAGAAATTTAGTTCATATACTAAAAGTGTTTGAACACTTCAATAGCGATATGCAGAGGGGCAGCAACGCGGTCTCACTGCAGAGCAAGCCAGCACAGTTAGCATACTCATTGCGCAATCCATGGTGAGGCTCAGCCGGCTGCTGCCTCACCGCTCGTCTATACTGAGTATTTGAACGGTAAATGTGAAAATTCAGCGATTTTGAAACAAAATCCAAAAATGGTGAAGTTAAATGGAAAAGAACGTGAAAGTACAAATCACTCAATAAATATAACTTTAATTTATTTTGTCATTTGATATTTCCATGATGACAGGCATAGAAATAGATAGGTTTAGAAGTGCCCAAAGGAGGCAATAGCATTGCGCCCCCGCGGTCAACAGGTCGTGACGTCACTGATGATGTCACGAGTTGTAGCCTCTGACACAGTTCCGTACCATATGAATAATTTTTGCTCGTTTTTCGTCGATTTTATTCCGGTATTTGACGAAATTCTAATACTTTGTGGCTAAATATGTTTTAGAAGACAACTACTTCACTCTCACGTCGTCTTTCGGCGCTATGTGAAGTCGGACAAGTCCAAAAACCTCAACTTTCAAGATCAAATATGCTTTGGATTATAATTTTTTTATAATCCAAAACATACAATTGCAATTAAATACACCACTATTGATGTATATTTATTCAGAGTCTAAAAATGTTATGAATAATAGAAATGACAGCTCTTTAAGATTGAAAATTCAAATACATAGTATAATTATCTTTTGAGTGTGATTGTAACCAATCTTCAAACGTGAAAAAAATAACATTCATAAAGAATGATCATACTTAATTAGTGATCGGAATTGGACTAAATCAGAAATTGTAGAAGATTAGGTAACACTGTGTATAGTCCAACACTTTAATATTAATAATTATTTTTCAATAATAATGCCAAATTTAAATTGTCCTCATCACTCTCATCATTTAAAATTTCCTTTTTTGGGGGCATTGTTAAACTAATTTTTCAGTTAATATACAACCACAGAAATTTGAACAAGATATTCCACTACTTTTACAGCAACATTGAGTGTGCAATTGTCACAGCCAGTAAAACAATGAAAGCTGATTAATTAGTCAACCATATGATGACTTGAGTGAGATGAATTTTTTTGAAACTTCTAACCTCATTGACCTGCAAAAATTACACTGCGATTCAGTTTTGATCAAAGAAAACTCTTCATCGGGTCATCATTCTGTAGGCGAGTGATATGGTGTAAACGGACAGATAGGAAGATATTAGTGATGGTTCTGATGAGGTCTATGGTATGGTTCTCAATACCATCTCGGGTTATGATCTCGTGTTCCAAATCGAAAAGGGCTAGATGGCCAACTGCAGCAACAACACGAGTGACAATCTTGAAGAACATGGCACATATACAGTAAAGTCTCGTGATATCGATATCGGATATATCGATAGTCCCGGTTATATCGATACTATTTCTATGCACGCACGGAGAAAATTACATGCAAACAGGGTCGATATATCGATAGTCCCGGTTATATCGATATTTTTTCGGACTCCCTTGAATCGATATAACAAGACTTTACTGTAATTCTTTAATGAAGAACAGCTAGAACGTACTTATACACGGTCGAAGATCGAAAATAGGACGAAAATTAGTCGTTAAAACATCGCAAAACGAATTATTTTTTTTTCTTTTTATAGAAATTTCATTTTCACTCACTTGAAGAATGAAATTCCTTTGTTTTTCAGCTTGTAGTTGAAGCATCCGTAAGCGAAACATTGCGGCCCCCAACTGTTGTTCCTTTTTACAGCATCCATACGTTAAATAGACCTAAATACGCTCAAAACTATCCTATTTCTACGCCAAGCCACGTTACTATGGACGCTACAACTCGTGACGTCACTTCCGGGTTTGCAATCAACCTCGTCTCTACGCCACTTCTACTACCTATCTATTTCTATAATGACAGGTGAGGCACAGCCTCCCCTGACTGCACGTCACTGATATATATATATATACACACACACACACACACACACACGCACACGCACACACACACACACACACACACAAACACACACACACATATATATATATATATATATATATATATATATATATATATATATATATATATATATATATATATATATATGTATAGTGACTGTCTTCATCTCCACGATGCTGCCGTATTATTGAGACCAGACGCGTGGATGTGTCTTTTTATTTCTTTTATTTCTGCAACACAGTATGGCAGAAGGGATGGGTGAAGTCGCATGGGTTTCGTCTTGTGATTAACATAAATCTCCTCCAGATTGTTCTCGAAATGCAAAACATTGTAGATAACAAAACAGAATTAACTGTATCTCAAAAAAAAAAACAAATCCCATAGGAAACCATTAAAATGGGAATAATCCGTTCCCGGGTTTCCATAAAATATACTTTTCAACTAAATAAGCCTTAAAACTACACACAACCTACCTTATCCTATGTATAATAAACGTGCTATTGTATTGTAATGAAAGAAATACACTGCACTATATAATAAAGTCACTTTATTTACATTTGTGATGGTCATTGACACCTGTTGCTTTCTGACTTGTAAGGTCTTACGAAACTGAGGCATCACATTATCATTCATCATGTTGATGATTCTTATAGCCTTTTCTGAATGGAACTGTTCAATAAAAGCCTGCACATCACCTGTTGAATGGCCTGCTTCTGCTTGTCCTCTTGAAGGCAAATCAAATTCTCTGTGTTGATGACCTCATTATGGTCAGCAACAAGCTCCTCTATGTCATCTGCATTCACTTCGAGTCCCGTAGGTGCTGGCAGAGATTTTATGACAACAAAAGGCGCGAGTCCGATGATTCCACGGACGCGGAATAAAACGCGACAAAAGAAGGCGGGCGGGGCGAATAAAATGGCACACTCGTGTCTAACAATCACCTCGTGCAAAGCAAACTTTTGGAGCACAAGCAAACCTTTGGAGCACAAGACAGAGCGATACACTTTCGTCGTAATCATGTCACTGGTGTGGTGACAGTGACTCGTTGAAATGAAATGAAATTGCAGAACGACAATGAAATGAAGTGTCGCGAACGTAGGCCACGCCCGAGCTGTCAACTCGCACGTGACAATTTAGCGTGACTATTGACACGCTGTTCCGGTGTGTGTGAAAACACTAGCTCTGATTGGCTTACCATGACACATGACTCTACCGTTAAGCCAATCACAATCACTTCTATCGCAACTTGACAGAGGGGTGCGTTCAAGTGTAGCAACACAAAAACGTTGGGAAGTGTTTGTCACCGCTCATTCAGTTAGACAATGCTTTCCAAACAGCCTAGAGTCTTAAGAAGTCGTGCGCTATTCTCGAACCTGAACGCACCCCATGTCTTGGATGACAAATAAACAGAGCAGAGTAGACGTGTACGGCTGGTAGTTTCTTCAATTTATTCATAGTAACGCACCACATTTGAACTGAGGCTGAACACGAGCCTGTGGTGTTTATTTTCCGGTCCCATAATAGTAAAATTATCAGCAAAAAGCTCCAAGTAGACGTGTGCATTCAATGAGAAGGGGTATGGAAAGTAGCGCCGCGCTGTTCGGTCGTGCTTCTGCCGAAGATCACTTTGCCGTGGTGGGTGTGTATTATGAAAATAGTATGTATTATAAGGCTTAATTTTCATAAATTTGACGTTCGTATGATGAAAAGTTCGTATTATAAGGCGTTCGTAAGTTGAGGTCTCACTGTATTGTACACTAAAAACGAAATGAAGCAATTATTACCTGCAACACAGTATGGCAGAAGGGATGGGTGAAGTCGCATGGGCTTCGTCTTGTGATTAACTGCGCAACAGAAAAGCACTATGAAGCACATGTGCGACTCACCATGTATCTCGTCCAGATTGTTCTGGAAACTATGGGCGGGACCTGGTGCCACACTGTGCGCTGTTGACTGGTGCGTGGTAAAATAAGGAGTGTTACAAAAGTGTACATTGGAAGGAAATAAAACACAAAAATACTTTGATTATTTATTGATACATTCAATTAGTATACAAATGTATTTTGTTTTTTTTACATTTTCTTTTGTTTCACCTGACAAATGAACTGTCTGTATTGTGTCAATAGTTTCTTTATAAAGTGAGTATTGTGAGTATTGTGGTCAAAATCGGGACTCTCACGACCAAATTGTGAGAATCGTGTAGGAACCTCTGAAGATGAAAGACGCACATTTGTGGCGTCACAGGTGCGCACCACGGCGCTGGCATGTGTACGCCTTCGAAGTGCGCCTTTCAACCCTTTGATGTCTTTGAAGTGTCTCAGTCTGCCGCATTTCCCACGCATGAAAATGGGTATAAAAGCAGCCATCGCGGGACAGAGGGCAGAATCATTCGGACTCAGACTCAGACTCAGACACGCACGCACGCAGACTCGCAGAGACCCGCACAGCGTCGGACGGAGTTCATAGCACGACTTGCTCGACTCCACGCTAATGGGTTAAAAGCGATCGTTTCCTCTGGTTCATGGCTCTTCAGGGTGTTAAAAGTGAGATGGTAAAATCACAAGGACCCAGGTGTTGAAGAGTTAAATTATTTTAATCTTGTAGACAGTAGGGACATTGTGAGGTCGGTTGAGGAGGGACAGAGAGAGAGAGATAGGCCTGTTGGGTGGTCGTGTGCTCCAAGTCATTTTCGACCCTTCAGCTGAGAATCCTTACGCGGCCCTGAAACAGGAAATCCTGAGGCAAAACACCCTCACGAAACACAAGAGGTACACAGCACTGATGCATGACGTAGAGCTGGGTGACAGCCGGCCCTCCCAGCTCCTGCAACGCCTCAAGATGGTAGCGGGCATCAGCATCAAGGACCAGGGTTTCCTGCGGCACGTCTTCGGAGAGAAGCTGTCCCCGATGGTCCAAGCAGTCCTGGCGACCACACCACCCGACTCCACCTTGCAGGAATTGGCCGCCCTTACCGACAAAGTTCCGGAGGTGTACGCTACACTGTAAACCCGAACAGTACTACTGACTCAAAGTCATTGAGGTCAGTCAACTCAAAAGCCGATTTTTTGTTTCAAAAACTTAAACGTTTTGAGTTTTCTGAATAGTCATGCGTTTTTAATTTGCAGTAAATCAATACTTTTGAGTTCATGGCTGTCGTATACTTATATATTTTGAGTAAACGGCAGAACGCTGCGTGATGACGTCACCGTAGGCGTGGTCTCACCGGGCGCGGTCTCACCGGAGCCATTTTTACTTCTCGACGGCTGAAGCGTGCAGAGACCCACGAATTCAGGTGAGAAGACAAACAACATTATTTAATATTACAAGGACCCAGTGTATCAATGCTGTAGTCGGTGCACAGAAAAACGATATTTTGTTGTGTCGACGTAAAATTGGAAAGTCAGTTTGTGAAACTTGCCGCCTCTCACAAGTTAGTCTTTCACAAGTTAGTTAGTTAGTCCGTGTTCATGCTTGCGACTGAGGCCTTCTCATCCACTCTTTCAGCTGCGTTGTCTTGAGCCCGGGACTTCTCCTATGTTAAGCGCTGTGGCGATATATGTATGAATTTTTCTTAAACGTCTCTTGTCTACGGAGCCCCTAAGGGGACATCGAAGAAAAAAAAAAAAAAAACTTTGCGAGATCTCGCAAAACTTTGCGTTCCCTCGCAAAACTTTGCGTTCCCTCGCAAAACTTTGCGTTCCCTCGCAATACTTTGCGTTCCCTCGCAATACTTTTGCAAGATCTCGCAATCTTTTTTTAAAAAATACGCGTACATGTACTTCCGGTTCATCGTCAGTGTAACCGAAAACAACAAACATGGAGCCTTTTCACCCTTTCGTTCCTTTAATCCAGTTTTACTTTAAAATTGGCTTGAAATACAAAGATATAAAATCCGTTCTTGAGATTAAACACGGCTTACTAATAAGTGAAAGACATTTGAAGCAAGTGGTGAACAAAAGTGGACTATTTCGCCGAAAAACGTTCGATGACTTGGGCGTCTTGGTTGACTTTATTCACAACCAGTTGCAGAATTCCGGACAACTACACGGTTACAGGTGGATGTACAGTAAGTGCAGAGAACATGGGCTTCTTGTCAGGAAAGAGGATGTTCGTCTGGTCCTGAAAGAGTTGGATCCGAGAGGAGTGTCTTTAAGGCAAGCAAGACGTCTGAGACGACGAAACTACTTCTCGAAAGGGCCGAATTTTATTTGGCATATGGATTCATGACAAACTGAAACCGTTTGGAATTTGCATCAATGGGGCTATTGATGGCTTTTCAAGGAAAATAATGTGGCTCAACAAGTACAACAAGTAGTGACCCGAAGTTAATTGGAGGTTACTACATTGAAGTTGTGCACCGTTTGGGAGGTTGTCCTCGAATCGTTCGAGCTGATTTGGGGACTGAAAATGGTCATGTTAAAGGCTTCCAGCGTTTCCTGGTGCCCATACCGCCAGGCAGCACCCTTGACAGTTACTTGGATGGAGCCAGCACCGCCAATCAAAGAATTGAATATTGGTGGGGGTTTCTTCGCAGCCAATGCATGGAATTCTGGTTATCACTCTTCAAAGACCTCAGAGACAATGGCTTCTTTGATGGTGGATTTCTGGACAAAAGCATCCTGCAATTTTGTTGCATGGGACTTATTCAGGTGAGTTCATATATTCTGTAGCTCCATTTATGAAATATGTATTTTTGTATTTGAGAGGGTGTTGATGGGACACAAAAGAAGGTAAATAATCGGATAGTGGAAAGAAGATAGTGGTCTGTGTGTGTGGGGACATAGGGTGAAGGTGAAATGATCAAGGAAAAGATGAAGGAAAAGTGGGGATGGGCAGAGTAGTAAACATGAGTGACGAGTGTAAGGTAGAAAGGAGGGAGCAGGGAGAGAAAAGCAGTCTAATTCTATAATTTCTTGCTCATAAGAGCTGCTATGACTGTGCAACTCTTCCTAAATCTGTCTGTATATGCGCACCAAATCCAGCAGGCATTTAAACAGCTTCTTCCCTCAAGCAATTAACTCTCTAAAAAGTAACCCAAATAGAACTGTATAGTGCCTCCATTTTTTGATGAGACTAGTGCAGCGTGTTCTACAGGAGACAATTTCCTTGTGTGTACTACATACTTGGCAAAAAAGATGATTCTGATTCTGATCTTATTCTCAACATGATGAGTTGGATGATACTGCCCGTGTTTGGAACAGCCATCTCATCAGGCCCTCAAAGAACATAAATGTCCCCAGTGGTCGGCCCAACGTGATGTATTCTTTACCTGAACTTTATGGCACAAGGGACTTCCTCTCCACAGTTGACAATGAACAAGTTCAACTATGCAAAAGCCAGTGTGTCTTCCGTTTAACTATGCCTTGTGATCCGGATGTATTTGTATTGTGTGCTTCCTTAATGGCCCAGTCTGGTCTGATGCCACCAAAAGAGCCGTATCAGGCTGTGAACTTGTACTTGCACCTCAGAGAGGCCCTTACTGCAATTCTAAATTAGAAGCATGATGTTTTCAGGGGTCAGAGACATTAACCTTTGGTGAAAGCATTTTTGTTTCCGTATACCAGTCATACTGGAATTATATTACATTAAAATTTAAACATGAATTACTCAAAGCAATAACCATATATTTTTTGGTGTGTGTTTGGGTGAAACCATTTTATGGCTCCTCAACTGGTTCGAAGTAACATTTAATGAAGGCTGAATCCGACGACCATTGCCATTTCTTCAACCCTTTGTTCATCATTTCTTTTATCACTTCACTTTAAATGGATTATTGGGATACATTTGAGGACGAATAATATATAGCAATCACAATTTAAATAATTTTTTGTCTGCTGTTTTTGTTACTGTATAAGGAAAGCATATTTGATCAATATGAAATGTTCATTTGTCAAATCATTCTGGGTGTCAATAAATATACTGTCTTGGTTGCTGATTTTAACCACAAATACTTAACCAATGTGGATCTGAATAGTATTCCTGCACCCCAGTACACAATCACTTGCCTGTAAATGATAACATAATTGTCACTCTTCAATTTCGTCAGCAGGTGGTGTCTTGTGTTTAAAAAAAACATGAATTATTTGGAACAAATTTTATTAACATTGACAAATTGGTATGAACAGCAATCACAAACATATAAATGGAATACAATATCAAGTACAAAAATAATTGCTTTTGTTTGAACAGTGCAAATGTTTGCAACATTACATGACATATCAACTTCAAACCTTTAGGTCAAACTGAAAGTGGCACCATATCCGAAACCATTAGGAGAATAAGTGATATGGAAAATGGAATGAATGAATAATAACCATGAAATCAATTGTAGACACAAATGGAAAATACAACTGTAGATTGCCCTACGCAAGGTTGACCATGACAGATGTTTTACATCTCAAAGTACAAATAATGAAATGCTCCTAAACTGATGTGTGTGCATGTGTGTGTAGACATAAGAGAGTCAATCAATCAATTGCGCACTTTCTCCCACCATGTTGGTGACAGATGAATGAGCTTCACTGCATTCATCCAAATGAGATGTTGGAGTATTTTCTTTTGTGCCAATGTAAAATCTTAACAGTTTCAATTTGTTTTTTTTTCATAGAGTCTGCCAATTGTTTCATCTAAAGCAATGTGGTTTCTTTTGAAATCACAGACCTCAAAAGTAAAGTCTTCAACAGGTCCTTTGGTTTAGCTTCCATCTGGGAAAAATAGCCCTTTTCCCAGCTCCAAAATTTGAGCGACAGTTGCTGTTTTTTTCCAGGATGGCATACCTTGTTCCTCCACCTTTGCTTGTCCTCACTTGATGGTAATCGTTGCCATAAATCTTCCTTTGAGTCTTTTCTGCAGAAACATTTTTATGTCTTGCCATCCCATCAACATGGTTTTGGAGTACTCCCGAAGTCTCACCCAGTACACCTTTTTTCCTTGATCTTATTTTGCCTCTTAATTTTTGGAGGATCAGTTCATTATCACCACTGGACATTTTCTGATGACAAAAGCAAAGGACAGCTATTCGATCACCATAAGAAGTGATATATTTGCCCATTTGCTCTTCGGTCATCATAGCAATTACTGCCATGTCAACCTGCAAAGATAAATTGTGAGAATAAATACTTGACATGTTTATTTAATTATCAATAACTTTTAATAAATTTAACATATTCACATGAGTGATGGGAAACTACAGTCATCATTATTTGTATTCAGTATTACACGAGAATAGTACATTAGGTAGCGGCAGCCCAATTACTAACTGTAATATCGATTTTAAATTGTGTTAATAACCTCATTATTAAAATAGAATTAACAGTACAGGTAGAGTAGATAGAAATGTTAGCTTCACTTTCACTTTATTGACCTACTACCAATACTACTTCGAAAAAAAATGTCCATGTTTCTCTTGTTTTGCTTATTACATCAGACTGTGTAGCTGTATGCCCACCTTGTCGCTTTTCATACGTGCAATGTCCACGTGAGGGACGTTTCTTGACTGCAAGAAGTGTTCCAAGTCTTCCTCCATGATGCGCCGAGTTGTTGCCTTCTCTCAATAAGCAGCGCGCGCGAGCGTCGACCTGAGCCAAGCTGACCCGGAAGTACAGGAACGCACATTTTTTTAAAAAAAGATTGCGAGATCTCGCAATCTTTGCGAGAGAATGCAAAGTATTGCGAGGGAATGCAAAGTTTTGCGAGGGAACGCAAAGTTTTGCGAGATCTCGCAAAGTTTTTTTTTTTTTCTTCGATGTCCCCTTAGGGGCTCCGTACTTGTCTGTTGAAAGACACAGAAGTGTTATTTAGAGAATAGTACCGCGCAGGTTTAGTTGGGCGGTGGCCGAGTAATATCTGTTGCAGGTTATGTTTGTGTCCGCGAAGGTCCGAGAGTAATCGTCAAATGGGTGTAAAATTAAGATTTATATAAAAGGGTCACACGAAATCCTCCACACCGTGGCTGCAACGCCCAGCAGGTTAGTGCTTTGAGTTAACTTTGTTTGCAAACTGTCACATCTCGTTGCCATCCGGGGCGCGCCCCGCCCCTCCTGTCACCTCCTCCGACATTCTTGGGAGACGGCCCCTCCAATCATCATTCACCTGGGTTCCCACAGCTGATTGTCATTCACTGATTGTGCCTTCTGCCTATATCTGTCTGCCGCTCACTACCGTCTCTGTCGGAGTATTTTTGGACATTGCCTTTTCCACTTCCGTGTTGCCAGGTCTGCTGTCTTTTAGTTATCTTCCTCCACTCTTCCCTGTTTGTTATTTTTTCATGCGTGCCTCAGTAAAGACTTTTGTATCAGAGTATCTGTCTCGCCGTGTATTTTGGATCCACACTCCCCGCTGTCCTTTCGTCACTCGAGCCCAGCCCTCGAGCCTCGAGTGACGTGACATAATACTCCGACCACCTATGGATCCCGCCGGCGAAGACAGATATCTCGCCGCCCTCACCGAGCAAGCGGAGCGTTCGAGCCAGCTGGCCCGAGCCATCGCGGAAATCAGCCAAATTACCACCAGGCTGGCTCAACGCTTCGAGGCGGCGGAGGCACGCATTTCCGCTCTCACGGCCAAGTCTTCCCCGCCCGTGAGTAGACACGCTCCCCAATTTCCTCTTCCCTCCCGCTACGCAGGCGAAACCGGGCGCTGCGCTCAGTTTTTAATGCAGTGCACGCTCGTGTTTGAGCAACATCCATACGCCTGCGTTAGCGATGAGGCGAAGGTAGCCTTCATCACCAGCCTGCTCACGGGAGAAGCCGAGACGTGGGTGCTGGCCATCCGAGAATCCCGACCGGAGCTGCGCACCTCGTACCCGGACTTCGTCGCCGAGTTACGCCGGGTTTTCCATCATCCGGTGACGGAGTCCGAAGCGGAGGGGAGACTACTGGACTGCGTCCAAGGGGCCCGTTCAGCCGCGGAATACTCCGTCGACTTCCGCATCCGGGCCGCTGGCAGCGACTACGGCGACCGAGCGTTGAGGGGGGTGTTTCGTCGCGGATTGAACACCGACCTCAAGGACGAGTTGGCTACCCGCGACGCGGGCACCACCTTCGACGACCTGGTCGCCATAGTCATCGGCCTGGATCACCGCCTTCGGGAGCGACAGAGGGAGCAGCGCGGCCGACGGCCCAGACAGCCACGCAGCCGGTCCAGATCTCCCACACCCGGCAGTGAGCGTGTGCGGCGCCTGGAGGGATCCCCCGAACCCATGATCATAGGGGGGGGGAAACGATCGCCCTACCCCCGGGGCTCGTCGCACCCAAGGCCCCCAGGCGAAGACCTCAGGTCCACGCAAATCCCCGACTAGACGGCGACCACAGCGACCTCTGGAGGTCAAATCCACGACACCAGTTACGCGGTTGGAGCTGGACAGCGAATTAATCGGCCCGTCCAGCTCCCAAACCGTGCGGGCCCTAGTGGACTCGGGGGCCGAAGGGTGCATCATAGACCCCCAGCTGGCGGACTCGTTGGGCTGCCAGCTGATCGATCTCCACCCCCCAAAGGAGATGGTCGACCTGGACGGCAGACTGTTAGCCCGAGTCACCCACCTCACGGCCCCGCTCAAACTCCGGGTCGCGGGGAACCACGTCGAGCACCGCCAATTTTTTGTTATGCCCTCCCGGAATGCGCCGTTGGTATTGGGTCTCCCCTGGCTCAATACCCACGACCCGTCAATCTCCTGGGAGGGTCCCACCATTCAGGGCTGGAGCCCCTACTGCTACGCCAACTGCCTACGGTCGGCTACGGCAGGGCGAGACGCCTCCCGCGGTGGACCGCCTGAGGCCATCTGCCTCAAGGGCGTGCCACACTGCTACCACGACCTGCGGGAGGTGTTCAGCAAGGACAACGCCCAATCCCTGCCGCCCCACCGACCGTATGACTGTGCTATTGACTTGCAGCCAGGGGCTCCATTACCGGACTCCAGACTTTTCCACATCTCACAACCGGAACGGGAAGCCCTGAGCACTTACATAGACTCCTCCCTCGCGGCGGGACTCATTCGGCCGTCTCGGTCTCCGCTGGGCGCAGGGTTCTTCTTCATTGACAAGAAGGACGGAACCCTGCGTCCGTGTGTCGATTATCGGAGTCTGAACGACATCACCATCCGGAACAAATACCCCCTCCCCCTCATGGACTCAGCCTTCACGCCCCTTCAATCAGCAACCATTTTTTCCAAATTAGACCTCCGTAGCGCGTACCACTTGGTCCGCATCCGGGAGGGGGATGAATGGAAAACTGCATTTAAGACACCGTTAGGACATTTTGAATATCTGGTGATGCCGTTCGGACTCACGAACGCGCCCGCCGTCTTCCAAAATTTGATCAATGATGTGCTCAGGGACTTCCTCAATGTTTTTGTTTTTGTTTATCTTGACAATATCCTCATTTTTTCTCGTTCCGCAGAGGAGCACCGGCAACACGTCCGACGGGTCCTGGCGCGGCTCCTGCAAAACCGGCTCTATGTGAAGGCAGAGAAGTGTGAGTTCCATGTCCGCTCTCTGTCCTTCCTAGGGTTCATCGTGGAGCGGGGGCAGCTCAGGGCCGACCCCACTAAAACCAAAGCGGTGGTGGAATGGCCGATCCCAAAGACGCGGAAACAGCTTCAGCGATTTTTGGGGTTTGCCAACTTCTACCGCCGCTTCATACGCGGGTATAGTCAGAAGGCACTCCCCCTCACTAACCTCACGTCCACCAAGATTCCCTTCAGGTGGACGCCCGATGCTGAGGGGGCATTCAATCGCCTCCGTCTAGCCTTCACCAATCCCCCTGTTCTGCGTCATCCCGACCCGGATCTCCCGTTCACGGTCGAGGTTGACGCATCCGAGTCCGGAGTAGGGGCCGTCCTTTCCCAGCGCTCTCCCACAGACCAGAAGCTACGCCCATGCGCCTTCTTCTCCCGCCGGCTCAGCCCCGCCGAGGCCAACTATGACGTCGGCAACCGGGAACTGCTGGTGGTCGTCCTGGCCCTTCAGGAATGGAGACACTGGCTTGAGGGAGCGAAACACCCCTTCACCGTCTACACGGACCATAAGAACCTGGCGGCCATCTGGTCGGCCAAGAGACTAAACTCTAGACAGGCCCGATGGTCACTCTTCCTCACCCGGTTTAACTTTTCTCTCACCTACTGCCCAGGGTCACAGAACACCAAGCCCGATGCCCTATCCCGCATCCATGAGCCGGCAGAAAGGGAGGAGACCACCACCAACATCCTGCCGGCCCAACGCATCCTGGGTGCCCTGAGGTGGGAGGTTGAGAGAAAAGTTCAGCAAGCCCAGGGGACGACCCCCATCCCCAGGGGCTGTCCTAAGGAACGCCTGTTCGTCCCCCCCCCCTCTTCGCACGGAGGTGCTCGTCTGGGGGCACACCTCCAAGATAGCTTGTCACCCGGGGGTCAACAGGACGATCCAACTCATCGCCCAACGGTTCTGGTGGCCGGGGTTCCGGAGGGACATCACCCTCTTCGTGAAGGCCTGCCCGACCTGTGCCTGTGGGAAAGCCTCCCATCAGCCCCCGGCAGGACTCCTCCGGCCTACCGGTACCGTCCAGACCCTGGTTCCACATCTCCGTCGACTTCGTGACAGGCCTCCCCCCCTCCCGTGGCAAGACGGTCGTCCTCACCGATTCTCCAAGTCGGCCCACTTCGTCTCGTTAACCAGGTTGCCGTCCGCCATCGAGACGGCTCAACTCCTGGTTAACCACGTCGTCCGTCTCCACGGGATTCCGACGGACATCGTGTCGGACCGGGGACCGCAGTTCGTGTCCAAGGTATGGAAACATTTCTGTTGGTCCCTAGGGGCGTCAGCGAGCCTGTCGTCTGGATACCATCCCCAGACCAATGGACAGACGGAGAGGAAGAACCAGGACCTGGAGGCGACCCTCCGGTGCGTGTGCCTCCACAACCCAGCGTCGTGGGCCCTGCACCTACCCTGGGTGGAGTACGCCCACAACTCCCTGGTCTCCGCAGCCACAGGTCGGTCCCCATTTATGTCCGCCTGTGGCTATCAGCCGCCCTTGTTTCCCACACAGGAGGGCCAGGTGGAGGTCCCGTCTATTGAACATCACCTCAGACGGGCCCACCGAGTCTGGAAGGAGACCAGGGACGCCCTGACACGTACCGCATCCCGGAACCAGCGGGTGGCGGACCGTCACCGGAGACAGGCACCCAACTACCAGGTCGGGCAGGAGGTGTGGCTGTCGACGAGGGACCTTAGGCTGGCAGGGTCTTCAGCCAAGCTGGGCCCACGCTTCACGGGTCCCTTCCCCATCGAGGCCATCCTCAGCCCAGTCTCGGTGAGGCTCCGGCTGCCACCCACCATGAGGATCCACCCCGTTTTTCATGTTTCCCTCCTCAAGCCAGTGGAGACCAGCCCCTTAGCCCCCACGCCCGCCCCCCCCACCTCCCCCCCGGATATTGGACGACGGACCAGTCTACACCGTGCGGGAGATACTGGACTCCAGGCGCAGGGGCAGAGGAGTGCAGTACCTGGTCGACTGGGAGGGCTATGGACCTGAGGAACGTCAATGGGTCCCACGTTCCTGGATCCTCGACCCATCCCTCACCCGGGCGTTCCATGCGGCTCACCCATCCAAACCTGGGGGGCCGCCGAGAGGCGTCCCTTGAGGGGGGGGCACTGTCACATCTCGTTGCCATCCGGGGCGCGCCCCGCCCCTCCTGTCACCTCCTCCGACATTCTTGGGAGACGGCCCCTCCAATCATCATTCACCTGGGTTCCCACAGCTGATTGTCATTCACTGATTGTGCCTTCTGCCTATATCTGTCTGCCGCTCACTACCGTCTCTGTCGGAGTATTTTTGGACATTGCCTTTTCCACTTCCGTGTTGCCAGGTCTGCTGTCTTTTAGTTATCTTCCTCCACTCTTCCCTGTTTGTTATTTTTTCATGCGTGCCTCAGTAAAGACTTTTGTATCAGAGTATCTGTCTCGCCGTGTATTTTGGATCCACACTCCCCGCTGTCCTTTCGTCACTCGAGCCCAGGCCTCGAGCCTCGAGTGACGTGACACAAACGACCGTACCGCGTGTCATTGTCCAGCACAAGCTATAGGCTTAAGCTATCTATACACGTGCAGCGGTAGTGCTGCAGTTTTAAGAATGCACTAAGTAAATATAATGATAGCCAAAAATGTACAGTGGATTGGAATATGTACCATTGATGCAGTTTAAATGGTTATGCATGTGTAAATTAAACATGAACTTTTTTTAAAATGTATTTTTGGCATATTCAGGATACCGAGAGAGCTGCTGGAGGCCAAGTCATCAAACGGCAAACGCCTGACTGGTTTGATTGCATCATTTAATCTGGTACATTAGATTTATTAAACTTAAAAAGTTAACATGGATAAATGTGTTTTATTAAATTAAAGGATTACATTCATTGTCATGTTTTTTTCTCTTCAACCTTTCAGCCCCCCGGTGCAAATTGAGCAACACCACCATTATCGAAGGTATGTTTACATTTTTATTTATGCTATATTCTTAATTACCTGATGAATATCATACTACATGTAGGTATTTTTTTATATTGAACAGAATTTTACCTTTTTAACATATATTGGAGTATTTTACACCATTAGTTGAGACTTCATTGATTGTTCTTTCTTTAAAACAATCTCAAGTCTCACATTCTCCTCTGCTCTTACCAGCAACTGATGTTCATTAATCATTACAGTGATGCAGTTGTTAAATTGCAATAGGGATAGTGCGGAGGTTCCAAACTATTACGAAGGATATGCTTGGATTTGAGCTATAATAATCCGTAACTGTCTTTAATTTGGACCCACTAGAATCACACCAACTTTTCTTTGCTTATCCAAACACGTACTGATTCTTGAAAAATGTTTAATGTAATTGCAGGCCTAACATGGACTGGAGATGCAAACTGTGTTCTACATCCCTGGATACTCGGGCGAAGATGACTCCGAGTTCTTCAAGACATGCAATGTATGTATTACCTGACTTAACACGAATGTCTATCTATGGCCACAATATATGCTATAACCTTTTACTTTATTCTGTATGTGAACGTTTGTGTGTATTTTGCAGTGGGAAGAGGATCCAGACATTGAAAACACTCCTGTCGCACTTCTCTCCGTAACAAATGACAACCTCACTGGTGCCATCTTGTTTAACCCCGACAGCATTTCTGTTGTGATAGAAGATGGCATTATTGTGAGATGTCTCCCCAGGTTGGCTGATGCACACCTCCTCTTGTTTGGTTTAATGTACGCATTGCATTTAGATTATCCAAGAAAATTAATCCTCACATTCACCTTCATTCAGAAAATACTGCTGTGTCTTGATGATAACAGATCACTCAGACCACGCTTGCTAAGTTTGAAAAATGCTTTGTTCCGCAATACTGAAGGCACCAGTGCCTCCAATATTACGGAACAGAGCAACACTCGATAAGTAACTTCAGTTTTACTCTGCTTTGTATACCTGTTTGTGACTGATTTTCTATTAATACTTTGATATGTAAACTTGGATTCCACCAAAATGTCTTTTTTCGTTTCAGGAATACTGTGTTTGTTTTTAGTAAGTTTTACCTTGATTTGCACCTTATAACGAGTACATTGAAATGTATTTGGTTGTATTTATTCAAGTATATGCTTTTCAAAGAATTTATTTTTTTAACAGAACAGCAGAGTATAATTTGTTGTTTTTTTCTGTTTTGTTGTGTTTATTTCACATCTTCTCAGGGGTTTATTTGTTGTTTTGGTACGTGGACATGCTGTGCATTTTGGTACTGTTATTTGTTTTATCAAAGGTTGTTTTAAACCTTAATAAAAAAATGTGAACTAAAACAGACGTGAGGTGTGTTTTTGTTTTTAGACATAGAAGGCAAATGTAAGTACAGTATACATGAATATATGTTTTCATGAAACATTATAAATTTGAGTTGGTTAAGCTTAAATATAAAAACCAATTTTAATTTAAAAATTAAGAAAACATTAGAGTAAACTGAAAGTACATCTTTTAAGTTCAGGCAAACTCATAACATTTATGTCCAAACAAACTCATAACATTTAAACTCAATCAAACTCATAACTTTTAAGTTCAGACAAACTCATAAAATTTATTTACACTACTCAAACATTTTGAGTAAACTACTTGAACATTTTGAGTTAACTCTACTCAAACATTTTGAGTTAACTGTACTCAAAAATTTTGACGTAATCAGTTGCCATATAAATTTTGAGTACTTTCAACTTGTTGGGTTTTACAGTGTATGCATCCCACAGTTTCTGCCATGCAGCATCCTCCAACCCCGGGGCCCTCGACTGATGCTCTCCAACTGCTCGTCGATGAGATGCGTGCCCTGCGAACCAAAATCCGGGAACGCAGCCGCAGTCGGGAACGCCGCCGTAATCACGGACGCGGCCCCATTCGAGAGCGCAGCCCAAGCCGCAACCAGAACCCATCCGCCGCGGACCTCGACCTGTGCTGGTACCAGCAATATTGGGGCGACATGGCCGAACGATGCCGCGAGCCGTGCAAGAAGTCGAGAAACGGCCAAGCCAGGGAGTGAACACAGCTTCCCACTCGCCTGGCACTCCACAACCAGCCACATCATTTATGTCCGCGACCGGACATCGAGAAGACACTTCATGGTCGACTTGGCTGATGACCTCAGCGTTCTTCCCCCTTCCCCAGCAGAGCGCCGGAACCCAGACGCTGGAGTGTCCCTGCAAGGGGCCAACCGCACCGCCATCAAGACGGTTCCTCAACCTCGACTTGGGCCTACGTCGCTCCTTCCCTTTCATCTTCACTGTCGCCGATGCCCCTCATCCCATCCTTGGCGCGGACTTCCTGCACAAGTTTGACTGTCCATCAAGGTTGACTGGCCTGTCCGTGCACGGTAGGACGGCCAACTCTGCGCTTCTTCGTCTCTTGCACGTCTAATCTCCTTCATCTTCTTCATTCCTCACGCTCCTTCGACGATTCCTCAACCTGACCAACCCCAGTCGGACGACCCTACCTGCCCCCGATGTTGTTCTCCACATTGTGACCACTGGTCCTGCAAAGTTTCAACGCTTTCGCCGCCTTGCCCCGGCGAAACAATGGATTGCTGAAGCCAAATTCAACCACATGCTTCAGATCGGTATTATCCGTCCATCGGACAGCAAATGGGCCTCCCCGCTGCACATGGTCCCCAAGGCGAGGGCAGGCGACTGGCGTCCCTGCGGTGACTACCGAGCGCTGAATTTCGTCACCATTCCTGACTGCTACCCTCTTCCCCACATCTACGACTGCGTGTCCTTCCTCCACGGAAAAGCAGTGTTCTCCATCATCGATCTGGTAAGAGCCACCAGATCCCTGTCGCTAAAGTGGATGTTTCGAAGACGGCCGTCACCACCCCATTTGGCTCATTCGAGTTCCTTTACAAGCCGTTCGGCCTCCAGAACGCCTCACATACTTTCCAACACTTCATCGACTGTGTCCTCCGCGGTCTTGACTTCTGCTGTGCCTATGTCGACGACATCCTCATCACCAGCGACTCCCAAGAAGAACACCTGCAGCACCTTGAAACAGTCTTCAAACGTCTGGACGAGCACGGCCTGGTCGTCAACTCTAACAAGTGAGTTTTTGGCCAACCCGGGATCACTGACTGACTGGCAACAAAAAGAAGCACGTTCCCATCGACCTCTCCTCCGAGCAACTTAAGGCTTTTCAACGGCTGAAAGATCTTGTTGCCAATGCAACACTCCTCGCTCACCCAAGCCCCGATGGTCAGTTGTTTCTAATGGTTGATGACTCCAAGGTTGCAATCGGTGCAGTTCTTCCCGACGGCCTCAACGGTGACTCTCAACCCATCGCCTTCTTCTCCAAGGCTCTCCAGCCGGCTGAACGCCGGTACTCCACCTTTGGCCGGGAACTTATTGGCGTCTACCTCAGCCTGATGCACTTCCGGCACTTCGAGGGTGGCCGCGTCATGATCTACACCGACCACAAGCCACTCCTCTCCGCCATCCCCTCGGCCTCGACGAAGTAGATGGAACGAGAAGTTCGGCACTTGGACTACTTTTCGCAAATCGACCTCGAGTTTTGCCACGTCCAGGGGGCTCAAAATGAGGTGGCCCTTTCTCGAGTTGAGATCAACGCAATCTAGTTTCCCGACGGTCTCGACTACGACGAGATGGCAGCAGCCCAGTTACAAGAAGGTCTGGCCGACCATGCAAACGACCCCAACATCATCGCCGTCCCTCTCCCTAACTCTGGCCACACAATCCTGTGCGTCCAGTCCAAGGGCGTCCCTCAACCACTGGTTCCCGACTCCTTCCGGCGAAAGGTGTTCGACTCTCTGCACAGTTTCTCACATCCTGGAATTTGTGGCACGACCAAGTTGCTGGCAAAACGGTTTTCCTGGAAGTGACTGCTGAGAGACACGCGAGACTGGGTGCGTGGCTGTCTACGTTGCCAACGCTCAGAGGTCCAGCGCCATACTAAGTCACCCGTGGGGCCTTTGACACGCTGGATGCCTGGTTCAGTCACGTCCACATCAATCTCGTCAGACCCCTTCCCCCCTCCCGTGGCTTCTGGTACTTGTTGACTTCCGTTGACCACTTCACCCGATGGTGCTAAGCCCTTCCCTTGCCCGGCTGCGGGTCCGAAGCTGTTGTCGGTGCCTTCCTCCAACACTGGGTGACCCGCTTTGGGTCGCCGAAGACCATCACCACCGATCGTGGGGCCCAGTTTGAGTCTGCACTATTCGCCAAGCTGTGCAAGTACCTAGGATGTGAACGAAACCGGACGGCCACCCACCACCCAGCTGCGAACGGCATGGTTGAGCGCCTCCATCGCCAACTGAAGGCCTCCCTGATGTCTTCCGACAATGCCGAACACTGGGTGGATAACCTACCTCTGGTGTTGCTGGGCATCCGCTCCACGCTAAAGCCCGACATAGACTCGACTCCAGCGGTGCTGGTATACGGCACCAGTTTACGACTGCCTGGTGTGCTACTCAACCCGACCGACCCTAGGACTGTCGACGTCAATGATCTGCTCACCCGCCTCTGGCGGTTTGTGCGGGCTCAGCGGCCGCCGCGAACGTTGTCCCAACGGACGCACATGGATCCCGCAATCCAAACATGCACGCATGCAGGGTGATCGTGTGAGCAAGCCCCTCTACCCCCCTTACAATGGCCCGTACCCTGTCCTCTCCCGCGGTGAGAAGACCTTCCGGATTCGAATCAATGGCCGCGAGGATACAGTTTCTATAGACCGACTCAAACCGTCAGTCGTAGAGCACACGTTGCCATGCTTCCGAAAAACGATGTCGGCAACCCCCCCAACAATGCCCCACATGCCCGGCAATCGACCTTCTTCGTGCCTGGCCTCTCCGTGTGACCACTTCCCGGAACGGTTCACCTCCTATCAGAATCAGAAAATCAGAATCATAAAACCTTTATTCGTCCCACAATGGGGAAATTTGCAGTCCACAGCAGCAATTTGAAAGGAGGATGGGGTGAGGGTGAAAGGATAGAAAACAAGATGTTCTAAGCATAGTAAAATAAATATGTCAACTGTATACTGTAAATGTGCAAAACAGTTTCATAAAAAACTGGATATAGCGCAAGTATCAAAAAAGGCATATTAATATATGTATCTGTATTGCATCAACCCATATTTACAGTACAAGTGCCCAGTTTTTTTTTCTCTTTTTTTTTCACATGTGATTATTGAGAATTGCGAAGCCTGACAGCAGTCGCTAGGAACGAACGGCGGTACCTCTCCTTCTTGCAGCGTGGGTGTAACAGCCTCTAGCTGAAGGAGCTACTCAGTGCTGTCTGGGTGCCAGGAGGGGGTGGGAGGGGCTGTCCATCATAGCTTTTAGTTTAGCTAGCGTCCATCTGTTGCCCACCTCTTCACAGAGAGTCCAGCGAGCATCCCAGGACAGAACTGGCCCTCCTGACAAGGCGGTCCAGTCTTTTCCTGTCCCGGGTGGTGATACTCCCTGACCAGCAGACAATTCCATAGTGGATGACTGAAGCCACCACAAAGTCATAGAAAGGCTTTAGGAGTGACCCCTGAACTCCAAAAGACCTCAGTTTCCTGAGTAGGAAGAGGCGACTCTGTCCCTTTTTGATTAGGCATCCGTGTTTGTAGTCCAGTGCAGTTCATTGATGCGAATAACACCCAGGTACCCTCTCAATGTCCGAACTCTGGACGCTCAACGGTGCCGGTGAGGATTGTTTCCTGCAGAAATCTACTACCAGCTCCTTGGTTTTCATGGTGTTGATCTGGAGGTGATTCTGCTGGCACCAGTCCACAAAGTCCTTTGTCAGTCCCCTGTACTCCCAATTGTCTCCCTCTGTAATGAGGCCCACAATAGCTGAGTCGTCAGAGAACTACTGAAGGTAGCAGGTTGGGGTGTTGTAGTTGAAGTCCGAGGTGTAGAGGGTGAACAGGAATGGAGCCACGACTGTCCCCTGTGGCGCTCCAGTGCTGAGAGAAGCCTGTCCGACTCACAGTTCTTTACCCTCACATACTATGGCCTGTTTGTGAGGTAATTGGTAATCCAAAATGTGAGGTGGTGGTCAACTCCGGCATGCCGCAGCTTGTCCCCCAGTGGATTTGGCTGGATGGTGTTGAAGGCACTGGAGAAATCAAAGAACATGACCCTCACCGTGATCCCAGCATTGTCCAGGTGCAGCAACGCCGAGTGGAAAAGGTAGATGATGGCGTCCTCCACACCGATGCTGGGCTGGTAGGCAAACTGTAGCGGGTCCAGTGATGAGCTTGCCAGCGGTCGCAGGTGGGAAAGGACGAGTCTCTCCAGCGTCTTCATCAGGTGAGACGTCAGCGCCACCGGTCTGTAGCTGTTGAGCTCCTTTAGGTTGGCAATCTTGGTATTGGGTATTGGGACAGCTTCAGGCTCAGGTTGAACATGTGCTGGACAATGACACAGAGCTGGTCGGAGCAGATCCTGAGGAGTCGGGAACTGATGTCGTCCGGACCTGCTGCCTTCCTCACTTTCATCCTCCTCGGTTGGTTCCTCACCAGCACAGTTGTGACAGACAGACAGGAACCAAGAGGCAGAGTGGCGGATGAGGTTGTGGCAACGGTTGGGAGGGCAGTTGTTGGTTGTGGGAAGATGGTTGTGAGAGGGGACAGGAAGAGTCCACAGTGAGAGTTGGTGCAGGTGCAGCTACAGGTGGAGTTGACGGTGGGCCGGGGGCGACAGGCATCTTGTCAAACCGATTGAAAAAGCGGTTGAGTTCATCTGCCTAGCCTTAGTCTTTTTCGTTCAATGTCAATGGGCTTTTGAGGCCTGCGATGTTTTTTTTCAGGCTCTTCCAGACGAAGAAGGGGGGGAGGGTTTGTCCGCATCCTTGGCATTTGAGTAGAATAAGTCCAAGATGTTATTATGTCTCTGGTCGCACAAGTTATATATTGTGTGAATGTTGGGAGGGAGGGTTTCAGGGAAATATTATTGAAGTCCCCTGAGATGATGAACAGGGCGTTGGGGGACTGGGTTTGCAGCTTGTTTAAAACAGTCATGAGGGCATCGGAGGCAGCGCCGCCATTTGCCGTAGGGGGGGATGTACGCCGTCACGGCGACGACGTGTGAGAATTCCTGTGGCAGGTAATGCGGCCGGAGGCTAACGGCTAGCAGCTCAATGCCGCGAGTACAGAGTTTTAATGTGCCCAGGGTTGCACCATTTGTCATTCACAAAACCCCTCCTTTATGCTTATCGCTGCCTGCATTTCTGTCCGCTCGTACGAGTTGGAAGCGCTCCAACTCAGCGTGAGTGTCCGGAGTGATTGATGATAACCAGTGACGTGCAGTCAGGGGAGGCAAGTGAGGCTGTGCCTCACCTGTCATCATGGAAATATCAAATGACAAAATAAATTAAACGGTTATATTTATTTAGTGATTTGTACTTTAACATTCTCTTCCATTTAACTTCACCATTTTTTGATTTTCTTTTCAAAATCGCTGAATTTTCACATTTACCGTTCAGATACTAAGTAGAGACGAGCGGTGAGGCACAAGCCGGCTGAGTCTCACCATGGATTGCGCAATCACTGCTAACTGTGCTGGCTTGCTCTGCAGTGAGACCGCATTGCTGTCCCTCTGCATATCGCTATTAAAGTGTTCAAAAGGTTTTAGTATATGAACTAAATTTCTACAGTTTAGCTGGTGTATATAACGTACAGTCACTGTACATTATAAACACTGTACTACAGTGTTTATTTTATTTTTATAAAAACTGTGTGCATAGGTGAGGCACACAGTTCTCCTGCCTCATGACAGGGGGCGCTGGTGATTACAGATTCTTCCTACGACTCCTCGGCTGCAGAATAATAGAATTAGTGACAGCCAGCTACAGTAAACAGTTAGCAAGTAAAGTGCAACCATCCAGTCATTTTTTCGTGTTGCTTGGCCTTATTTTATAATAATAATAATACATTTTATTTCAAGCGCCTTTCAAAACACCCAAGGACACTTTACAATAAAAACAATAGAACACAGCACATAACAATAAAACCATAAGTAAAATGATAAATAATAAAATAGCAGAGAGAATTAGACATTGAAAGCAATTTTAAACAAATGGGTTTTGAGATGAGCCTTGAAAATAGGGAGGGAGTCAATATTACGGATGTTGGGTGGGAGTGAATTCCAGAGTTTGGGAGCAGAGCGGCTGAAAGCTCTGCATCCCATCGTGGTGAGACGGGCAGAGGGCACATAGAGGTGAAGGGAGGATGAGGATCTGAGGGACCGAGAGGGAACAGAGATTTGAAGCAGGTCAGAAAGATAGGGAGGAGCAAGGTTATGGATGGCTTTGAAATTTTCAGAATGGATGATTATATATCTAAATTGAAAGAATTTTGTAAAGTGGACTTTCAATCGAAGCAGGAGATAATAATTAAAGGAAGACCAACACCGGACTGTATAGCTCACAAACGGTGAGGGATGAATGTAAATCTCCTTGACAGCGTCTCAGCTTTTTGGCCAAGAAGGATCTCATTGAAACTATTCCTGAAGCGACAAAGTTGCACCAGCTCGTGCTCACTGTTCCATCTACTACAGCATCAGTGGAGCGGTCATTCTCAGCACAAAAGACTGAAAACATACAGTTGGAACAGGACTGATCAAGGACGACTTTCTTCACTGGCAGTGATCTCCATTGAGACAGAGAGACTTAAACTTCATTTATAAGTAAAGGTAACACAATAATAACGTTAATTTATTTTTTTATTTGTTTTCTATGCTACATTTTGTATACAGTATATAAAGAATGCTGACATGACATTTAAACAAAACACGTTAACTGTGGCCAATCAAATGGTGAATAAGCTACTCTGTGGAGTTCATATGTTTGTAAATCTGACTGTGATGAAGGTCAGTGCCTCACCAGCAACTGGGGTTGCGTTAGCGCCGCCAGTTCGTCCATTTTATTGGGGAGCGATCTCACATTCCCCATGATGACGGACGGGAGAACGTGTCGGCGTTTTCTCTTTCTTTTGCGGCGATCTGTCCCGGCCCGACATCCTCATTTTCTCCTCTTCAGCCGACGGGGATGTCCGGTGCGGCGGCCGCTAGTCCGCTCTTAGCTCGCCATGCTAGTAGCTAGTCTCGACTGTAAAAGATGGGATTCCGGGTGCGAGTGGTTTCCCCGTTTGCAGGAGCGGTGAAAAAATAAAAAATAACGGCGATGCGCAAAGCGAAGATGCCCAACTCCTTCCCGTAGCTTTCGGGAACGAAAGTAACAAAACACGAACGGAAAAGTAAATAAATGAAAATGTAGAACAGAAACGGACTGAAAAGGGAAAGAATTGCTGCGGAGGCAGCCACACAGGAGGGTGCCATCTTCTACCGGCTCTTCTGAGCGCGTCTGGCTCGTTTTTTCCTGCGTCGCCTTCCCCGACTTCGGATCCAGGAGGGGAGCCCTGTGGAGTGAGGCGTCACAGGTGCGCACCGCGGCGCTGGCATGTGTACGCCTTTGAAGTGCGCCTTTCAACCCTTTAATGTCTTTCAAGCCCTTTGTGTCTTTGAAGTGCGTCTCAGCCTGACGCATTTCACACGCATGAATATTCTGCCCTCTGTCGCGGGACCATTCGGACTCGGACTCAGAAACACACGCATGCAGACATACATCTGCGTGTCACTTGCCTGGGAGATCTGACAACTACCAATTTACAAATAAAGAGAAACGTCCAACTCTTTAGATTCGCGGTGGCGATCCCGAAGGGAAAAGCCCAAAGGAAAATATGTTCACTGTTCAGTTGATGACCCCCCCCCCCCCATGTGGTTGGAGGGGAACGAAATTTCACCTGTGCTATATGTTTCACATGGAGCACGTTTGACAACTTAACTTGTGTTGGCTGCTTATTCGATGCAATGTAACAGAAATGTAGCATTTAGTGACGTCACAAATGTAAAAATCGTACGCGGGGGGGGGGGGGGGCAGTTCAAAGAAGCAGAAGTAAAACAAGTTCGATTGATGGGAATTACGGCTCCTTTCAGACAGTCGGTTCTTTTGGCTCGGCTCAATACAAAGATCCGGCTCTTTTGTCTCCCAAATGTTGTTGTTGCCTAAATTAATTAACTACCAAAAATCACGTACAATTATGTGCAAAACAAATTACTCATGTAAAAAAAAATACATTATAGTAAATATTTTTATTAATATGGCTTTATTTATATGTGCACAGAGAGCATCCACTAACTCACTTTCCCTGTGGTTACTCTGATCTGATGATCAGCTGTCACTAATTTCATATTAATAATGCTATAATACCAACTACAAAAAATTATAATAATTGAATAATAATATCATCATAATGTGATAACATTTGTCCACTGTACTTCTCTACACTGATCTCCAGTGCTGTTTTTGGAGCTCAAATGGCTCCAAAACAGTGCCTGCGTCCTGCAGTACCTCCCCAGCTCCTCTACTAAGTTCTCAGAAATGTGTCTTTTACTGAACTCAAAACAATCCAATTTACAACAGATTCTTTTCTTACAGACAGTGTTTTTTATGTGTTCGATTACCTTACATGTTTCGGCGTATACTTCCGCCTTCGTCAGAGTGTCACGGATGTTGTTGTGACGTGGCTTTTTCAGCTGATGTTACGATGAGGGTGTGACCTATACCTGTCAGATCTGACAGGCCAGTCACACCCCCGCTGTCCGCTCATCCCTCCAGGATACTGCTCCAGGTGGTCGAGAGCATGTAAGCTCCCTCATACCTGGGGATGGTCCTTGGTTCTCACTTCCGCATGGTGCACATTCCACCATGATGTCCCTGATCCTTCTTCTTTTCCTTTCGGCTTTTCCCTACCAGGGGTCGTGTCAGGGTTAAACCCAAAACATTATCACCAATTGTGAAAGAAGACACAAAGACGTGAGATATAACTTGCAAGGAGAGTGTTCAGAGATTGTTCAGTAACATCCATCTGACCCACTCTGAAAACAGTCTCTGGCCTCCTTGCTTTTATTGAAAGTTTGGGAATGTCTGATTACAAAAATCTCAACTGTCTAAAGGGAGAGGTAGCAGTTCACATCGGTTGAGACTGGTGCAAACAAGCATATCTTGAGAAAAGCAGAAACAGACTGTTCAAGGAGACATTCTGTTATTGAATGTCTTAAGAGAAAGTCATAACAAAAATACGTGAGCTATGTGCGAGTGTTAGTAACTTGGATAATATAAAGCAAACTAGTTTACGAATATAATGTGACTACATGATATACAGTTTTAGTCCAACAGGTCGCCACAGCGAATCAGTGTCCTCCATCTTCAGAGGTTTGATTGGCATGTTTGTTTTGGCCAAGCTTTTACGTCGGATGCCCTTCCTGACACAACCCTCTGTATTTATCCGGGCTTGGGACCAGGATATGATGTCCCTGAATCACTGGTGGAAAATTGCTTTGATCCTCTCCTCTTTCATCTAGAACTGCTTCATGTAACAAAGAGGGTACAGAAAGGGTTTAAGAAAGAATGACTGTGTCTTTGTTTTGTCATATTGTCTTTGTGATGTCATATTATATGTTTTTTTGTTCTTTTGACTTCAAGATAGCGCCGCGAGGGTGGCTGCCTTTCCAGCAGCTTATGTATTTTGTTTTTCGATTTTCATTCCTTTCATCACTTTGCTCCTGTGAAATGTAAATTTCTCTACTGCCAGACTAATCAAGGCAAATCCAATCTAATCCAATTCTCCCCTCCCTCCTCTACCACGGATCTTGACCAATCACGTGCGTCTTTCACCGAAGACTGGGGGCGGGGAATAAAGGGAAAAAAGTCGGCTCCCTTTCCCGGCCCTTTTTAGGAGATGGCTCTCTTCGTTCGCTTCAGAGATCCGGCTTAAACAACCGGCTCGTTCGCGAACGACACATCGCGAGAACCAACAGTTCCGCTTGGTGCCTTGGAATTAGGAGCACAACTGCAGACAGAGATAACTTAAAATATGACAAGGTGGCATTAAGCTGGAAAAAGAAACGATTCTATGAGGTATACGCTTCGCTCTCCACCCGAAGTTGACCATCTTCCATGAAAAGGGTAAGCGTATCAGAACGTGGCCGCCAATGTTTTTCTTTTTTTGCCGAACACAGGAAGCGAAAACGTTTTTAACTGAGAAGTTACCTCAAGAAGAAGAATGCAACCGCTCCGGGATAAACACGGAGTTATAAACACATTTAAGTGGTTGAATTGGCGTATATTATTTGTGACGGTAAATATATTGCGCGTTTGGACGCCTGTGGACAAAATCGTTTTATCGCCACACAAGAGTCAGAGTCATCTCCGTCGAATGCCAGTCGAAGGTGCCTGCTTGCTGCTTCCTTTGTCCATCTTGACCGCTGTTTTAGCCGGTTAGCGAAAGCCTCGTTTGCTCACCGCACTTCCAAGTCTGGATACACTTCTGGCTACACTTTATCTCCCAAACGTGTCTTGGGCCCATAACCTGTTGATCTTCAGCGCTTTCGCGATGCATTTGGGAGAATAAAGACTCGAGATGGTCCTTCTTGTTTAGTTCGTACAAGTAGGATGTTTATTTGCCGGAGCACAGCCACTACTCTCATCGTCGTACAAGAAGTCACTCACACACACAACACACACTGGTTTTGATCGCTGTTAAACCACGTAATGTTGCGCTGTGGCTGGATTGCCAGATCTGCTCAATATTAAAGCATTTCACAAAATGAGGATACAAGCTAACTTTCTTAACAACCGGTATTAAGTGGTTAGCACGCCGGGTTCACAGGGCAGAGTTCGTGAGTTCAATACCCGCTCCGACCTCCTTTGCATGTTCTCCCAGTGCCCGCGTGGGTTTCCTCCGAGTCCTCCGGTTTCCTCCCACGTTCCAAAAACATGCATGGAAGGCTGATTGAGCACTCGAAATTGTCCCTAAGTGTGAGTGTGAGAGCGGATTTGTCTTTGTGTACCTTGCTGGCTGTAGCTGTTGAGGAAGGAGCACGCACACAAGACTAATTGTAGACACGTGTTTATTCTAACTGCTAACAAGTGGATGTGGTTCAAACATAGAAAATGCAGTAAAACATTCTTAACTTATACACTCCCCCTGCTGTACACCTGCTGGGTGAGATGCTTGGTCCTAGTACCCGCCCAATGGCAACCAATTCATGGTGTCCCCGGCCTCGTGCCCGAAAACGGCTGGGATCCGCTCCACCACCCCCGCGATCCTAATGAGGATTAAAGAACAACAAACACCTCCGACAAGTTGCGTCCATAATTTGTAAAATCACTTCAAATGACTTCTACTGACCACATTTTACAAAGATTCCACCGCCTATAGCTATATTTTACGTTTTAAAATTTGCGCTGAATTGTTTTCGAGTTGATTCCGATGCCGGAAGTGACATCGCGGCGGGAACTGCCCTGTCCGAGAAAGCGATACACAGTGAACTCCCCTGTCCGAGAAAGCGATACACAGTGCATTTTGGGTACTTTGTTTCATCTGAAAACACTGTGTTGATCGCAAAATTAGAAGGAAAACTACATAAATAATGCAATGGTGAATCATTGCGTGGCAGCCGTGCGAATGCTTTTCTTGACGCCGTGATTAAATTCTCGATTTGATGTGAATTGTGATTTACTACAATTTTGTTATTGTGAACTCCATTGTATAGAAGGCCGTTCACACGTAAGTTCGTAACTTTTCATCTTGAAAGTTTAAACAACTTTTTGCATGCACAACCATTAAACAATCTGCATTGATGTTGACATCTTGTAGCTTATTTGTCATTATTATTTGTTATATGCCACATATCACCAAAGTTGATGTTACATTGCATATATGCTTCATATGTCGTGTCTTTCAGCAGTTTCGATGCTTGCATATACGGCTTGAATTGATACGGCAAGACTTCTTTATCGATCGCAAACACTTATGCTTTCATCTTCAGAACTACAGTGAGACCTCAACTTACGAACGCCTTATAATACGAACTTTTCATCATACGAATATCAAATTTATGAAAATTAAGCCTTATAATAAGCACTATTTTCATAATACACACCCACCACGGCCGGTCCATCAAGCACACGACCTTCAGATCTGGCGAAAGTGATCTTCAGCGGAAGCACACGACCGAACAGCGCTTCAGCCGGCGCTACTTTCCATACCCCTTCTCATTGAATGCACACGTCGGTCGCCTACTTGGAGCTTTTTGCTGATAATTTTACTATTATGGGACCGGAAAATAAACACCACAGGCTTGTGTTCAGCCTCAGTTCAAATGTGGTGTGTTACTATGACTAAATTGAAGAAACTGCCAGCCGTACACGTCTACTCTGCTCTGTTTATTTGTCATCCAAGACTTGGGGTGCGTTCAGGTTCGAGAATAGAGCACAACTTCTTATGACTCTAGGCTGTTTGGAAAGCATTGTCTAACTGAATGAGCGGTGACAAACACTTCCCAACGTTTTTGTGTTGCTACACTTGAACCCACCTCCCTGTCAAGATGCGATAGAAGTGATTGTGATTGGCTAAAGGGTAGAGTCATGTGTCATGGTAAGCCAATCAGAGCTAGTGTTTTCACACACACTGGAACAGCGTGTCAATAGTCACGCTAAATTGTCACGTGCGAGTTGACCGCTCCAGCGTGGCTGCCGCTCGCGACACTTCAATTTCATTTCAACGAGTCACTGTCACCTCACCAGTGACATGATTACGACGAAAGTGCATCGCTATGTCTTGTGCTCCAAAAGTTGGCTTGTGCTCCAAAAGTTTGCTTTGCACGAGGTGATTGTTAGACGCGAGTGTGCCATTTTATTCGCCCCGCCCGCCTTCTTTTGTCGCGTTTTATTCCGCGTCCGTAGAATCATCGGATTCGCGCCTTTTGTTGTCATAAAATCTCTGCCAGCACCTACGGGACTCGAAGTGAATGCAGATGACATCGAGAAGCTTGTTGCTAACCATAATGAGGTCATCAACACAGAGAATTTGATTTGCCTTCAAGAGGACAAGCAGAAGCAGGCCATTCAACAGTTGATGTGCAGGCTTTTATTGAACAGTTCCATTCAGAAAAGGCTATAAGAATCATCAACATGATGAATGATAATGTGATGCCTCAGTTTCGTTAGACCTTACAAGTCAGAAAGCAACAGGTGTCAATGAAGAGCCATCAATGACAAGTGACTTTATTATACAGTGCAGTGTATTTCTTTCATTACAATACAATGATTTTTTCCGCAGTTAGGACGGCGAAAAAAATCATTGACACCGCCCTACCCACTCTCGAGGACTTGCACACTGCAAGAATCCAAACTAGGGCGCGGAAAATCCTACTGGACCCTCCGCACCCTGCCCACCACCTTCTCCAGCTACTCCCCTCAGGCAGGCGCTACCGATCCATGCGCACCAAATCCAGCAGACATTTAAACAGCTTCTTCCCCCAAGCCATTAACTCTTTGAACTCTTTGAACAGTAGCCAAAATGGAACTGTATAGTGCCACTTAGCAGTTTTTTTTGACGACGATACTAGTGCAGCGTGTTCTACCGGAAACAAATTCCTTGTGTCCTACATACTTGGCAATAAAGATGATTCTGATTCTGATAGCACATTTATTATACATAGGATAAGGTAGGTTGTGTGTTGTTTTAAGGCTTATTTAGTTGAAAAGTATATTTTATGGAAACCCGGGAACGGATAATTCCCATTTTAATGGTTTCCTATGGGAATTTTTTTTTGAGATACACACTTTTCGCCTTACACACTCTGTCTGGGAACCAATTACGTTCGTAAGTTGAGGTCTCACTGTAATTGAAAAACACGAACGAGGTGTGCGTTATTGCGTGATTTAGTGGCCGAGCACGGCTATGCTAAGTCAACCATTGCTATCATTCTCCGGAACAGAGAAGCCATCAAAGGTGCGTCTGTTGCAAAAGGTGTTTCCGTGCTCTCAAAGCGACGGTCAGGCAAATGATCGGAATGAAATTCAACTTGCCGGTCCGAAGGCGAAGTTACTGCTAGCTCGCCTGCACACAGCTCATAAGCGTCCAAACTTGCTATCTGCAATGTACTTCTCGTAGAAGTATATTGATGCTAAAGTTAACATGGGGCTTGTTAAAATGGCACTGACATTTGACTGTTTCATCGATGGAATTGTTTCATTGTTAATTAGAATCAGAACATTTTCTCTCCTCAAAGGCGAATGCTCCGGTGCATTCAAGCTGAAGTGCACCCGTTGGGCTCATTTAAAGGGCCGTTTGCATGATTCAACATGATGGCCAGTATCATCCAATCAAAATGGTGCTTTCGGCCAACCTAGGTCAGTGTCATCCAATCAAAATTGCGCTTTCCGCCAACTGCAGCCCCAACAGGGAATGAACGGGGGGAAAAAAACGAGAATATGTATTTAGTTTTATCGGCGAGCCATATGCAATCATCAAAAGAGCCATATATGGCTTGCGAGCCATAGGTTCCCGACCCCTGGATAAGAGGTAACAACATTCTGGACAATGTTTTCACCACACACAAAGGAGCCTACAAAGCCTACCCCCTCCCCCACCTAGAAGCTTCGGACCATTCCACTATCATGTTAATTCCCGCATACAGGCCACTTGTCAAAGTCGTCAAACCAGTCAAGAAGCAAATAAGGGTGTGGCCTGATGGGCACTCAAGAGGCACTCAAATACTGCTTCTCCAACACCGACTGGAACATATTCAGACAAGCGGCCACCTACAACAACACCACAGACCTCCAAGAGTACCCAGACTCTGTTACCTCCTACATGAGGAAGTGCATGGATGACGTGACTGTCACCACCAACCGGAAGCCATGGCTGATGGGTGAAGTCCACAGGCTCCTTAGGGCTAGGAACGCTGCCTACAAAGCTGGCGATGAGCTGGGCCTGAGGACAGCCAGGGTCAACCTGTCACGCGGCATCAGGATGGCCAAGAGACGGCACCCCAGGAGGATTTCCAACCACTTCAGAGACACCAGGAACCTGTGGCGTGGGATACAGACCATCACAGACTACAAGCCCTCTCCACAGACCTGCGAGAACTCCACCACTCTGCTGAACCAGCTGAATGATTTCTTCGCCCGCTTCGAGGCAGACAACAGCACTCCAGCACAGAAGACCCCACCACCTCCCGGCGACCAGGTACCATTGAGCGCATCCTGACCATCTGTATCACCATGTGGTACGGCCCCTGCACCGTGTCCTGCCCTAAGACTGCAGCGCATCGTGAGGACAGCTGAGAAGATAATCGGTGTGTCCCCCCCCCCCCCCCTTCAGGACATTTACAACACCCGCCTCACCCGCAGAGCCATCAGGATCACTGGCGATCCCACCCACCCCTCCCACAGCCTCTTCAGCCTGCTGCCATCGGGTAGGAGACTGCGGAGTCTCCGAGCCAAGACCAGCAGGCTCAAGGACAGTTTCTGCCACCAGGCAGTCCGGAGACTCAACTCCCTCCCAGCCCTGCCCACCCTGGCCCTTCCCACTGCCACACTCACCAAACTCTGAGGACAGGTTACACGCTGTACTATCATCCTGAACTCTATTTTTTGTTCTTTCTCATTTTTTCTGCAAGACCTCACTTCAACCACTTCAACCCTTTCTTGTTGTTTGTTTTTGCACTACTACATTACGTCACTTTATATACGTCACTACCTCACTTTACATACGTCACTACTTCACTTTTCATACGACACTATCTCACTTTACATTCAGAAATTACATGTATTGTCTGTTGTCAATTGTATGTCTTTTTAGCCACGTTATAAGTGTCTTGCACGCTGGGTCCGAGGGGACATTAATTTCATCTGTGCTGTATGTCATGCATATTAGCATATTTGAGAATAAAGCTGACTTTGACTTGACAATAAATATGTGCATTGATTTAATGTGCCTGTCTATTTCACTCTGTATGCTGAGACAGTGAGAGCAGAATCAGAAAGCCTTTCATAGTCCCACAATGGGGAAATTTGCAATCTACAGCAGAAAAATTTAAAAGGGTGGTGGAGGGGGGCGGGGGGTGAAAAGAAAAACAAAGTATTCTAAGCATAATAGAAATGTCAGAAGATTGAAATTTATAGCTGTGTAAAAACATGTAATGAAAAGAACTGTAGAAATATAAAAAGCTCATTTGATATGTCTTCTTCTCTTGGCAGTCCATCGAAGTCGAAGATGACATAGCTTCCATTCTTATGAGGGGTATTGGACAATGGTTATTGTTGCTGGCTGCGATGCCACTGTAGGTGACTATGAAGCCCGATTCTGGAGCCACAAATCCTGCCACTGTGCTATTTACAATGCAATAATCCAGGTTTTTTGTCACGTGTGGGTATTAGGAAGCCTGACAGCAGTCGGTAGGAACTAACGTCAGTACCGCTCCTTCTTGCAGTGCGGGTGTAATCGTCTCTGGCTGAAGTAGCAGTGCTGTCAGGGTGGGCAGGAGGGTGGTGGGAGGGACTGTCCATCATAGCTTTTAGTTTAGCTAGCGTCCGTCTGTTGCCCACCTCCTCCAGAGAGTAGCGAGCAGCCCAGGACAGAACTGGCCCTCTTGACCAGGCGCTTTTTCTGTCCCGGGTGGTGATGCTGCCTGACCAGCAGACAATTCCATGGTGGATGGCAGAAGTGACCACAAAGTCATAAAAAGTCTTCAGGAGTGACCCCTGAACGCCAAAAGACCTCAGAAGAGAAGACTCTGTCCCTTTTTGGTCAGGGCATCCGTGTTTGTAGTCCAGTCCAGTTTATTGTTGAGAATAACACCCATGTACTCGTAGGAGGTCACCCTCTCTATGTCCATACCATAGATTTTCAACTGTACAAGTGAGGACGTTTTCCTGTAGAAATCCACAACCAACTCCTTGGTTTTCCCGGGGTCGATCTGGAGGTGATTCTGCTGGCACCAGTTCACGAAGTGCTTGGTCAATCCTCTGTACTCCCGATAATCTCCCTCTCTAATGAGGCCGACAATAGCAGAGTCATCAGAGAACATCTGACGGTGGCAGGCTGGGGTGTTGTAACTGAAGACCGAAGTGTAGAGGCTGAAGAAAAATGGAGCTAGGACTGTCCCCTGCGCCGCTCCAGTGTTGCAGAGAAGCTTATCCTACTCACAGTTCTTTGCCCTCGCATACAGTGGCCAGTTTGTTAGGTAATCTGTAATCCATAATGTGAGGTGGTGGTCCACCCCGGCATGCCGCAGTTTGTCCCCCAGTAGGTTGGGCTGCATGGTATTGAAGGCACTGGAGAAATCGAAGAATGTGATCCTCACCGTGCTCCCAGCATTCTCCATGTGCAGCAGTGCCGAGTGGAGGAGGTTGATGACTGCGTCCTCCACACAGATGCTGGGCTGGTCGGAAAGTTGATACTTGTTACATTCTGCTTTCACAACTATTTAACTAATAAGCTTCATAAATCCATGTAGACAAAACTAAACATGCAATAACATAATATGTACTAAGCTAAACATGGAATAACATAATATGTTTACTAATCTAAGCATGAAATAACATAATATGTTTACTAATGTGCATAAGCACTATATGAAGAGGCATCGGCTGGAGAGGTAGTCACGCTATTGTGATCACCATCAACCCCATACACAATCTCTTTGAACTTGGGTGGAATTCACAGCTATAGGTCATATCAAGCAAACTGTTAGAAAGCAATGTGCTGCACTACCACATGCTCATGTCGACCACCAAATTCTTGGACTACATCAAATGCACATTCAATCACAACTTCAACAATGCTTCAAAGCCAAAAAGTACATTCTCTGCCTGCTCTCCTCCGCTACATCTCCAAAGAGCGCATGTGTGCATGGACCAACAGCGAAATACTGCTCGGAGCTTCCACGATTGCCACAAACAGCCCACTGGTACGCTAGCAGCTCGACCTTGTGGTTTACGTATGTCAGTGGCCCAAAGTTCAACCGAATGTTTGTGGTCTTAACTACAATGTAGAGATGTCGCAAGGAAAATAAATAACTCTTACTGTAGCAATTTTCTTTATGAATACAGACGCTCCCCCCCTTATGAACGATACGTTCCCAGCGGTCGTTCGTAAAGTGAATTTGGTCGTAAATTGTTCAGTGCTGCAGTATATTTTGTATGGAATGTATGTTTAAGTTAAACACTCAATGGGGAAGTACTTACTTATGCATCGCATCCTCGTGGCGCGTCAACTGGGAAGAGGGATTTCTTCCACGTCCACATACTCTACACAGCCAATCATAAACGAGCTTGGCACCTCCTCCTCAAAGCGTCAACTGGTAGGAGGGATTTCCTCTGCACCCACATACTCTACACAGCCAATCGCAAGCGAGCTGGGTGGATCGGGGCTTGAACTCGTTGGAAACACTTCAGCATAGCTGGGCGCCGATTGGTCAGCCTTGATGTCCGTCGTGTAAACATGCAGCCATTGAAACCTCCAATGTGTCTGTGTGCATGTGTATGTCTGAAGCACAGTACGCAGGCAATCATTAGCAAGCTCGGCCGGAAAAACTCCAAATATTTTGCGACATACAGTACCCGCAAAAATGTTTGTATGTACCGTTTTGTCGTAACTTGAATGTTCGTAAACTGGGAAGCGTCTGTACAATATTCATTTGAACATATCAATCATTAAATTAAACAACCAATATTACTTGTGACTTTTGAGGCTGAGAGGTGGAACATAAGCCTTTCACCGCAATGGCTTTACTTTTGCACAACATGGCTAAAATAGCTCACATACACACTAAGACAGCACTGAACACTAATGGGATGAAGGTTTGGTGATGTCATTGATTAATTGGGCTAATTGACATTACAGCCAATTACAGATTTTTCATTAAAATCAAAATAACGGCCAATCAGATCAGTGTGAAGTGTAATTTAGATGCAATAAGCATATAGTGAAAACACAAACTGGAAACACAAGTATAAGATCACACAACCACAGTTACTATGTCTGGTTGTACTTGTTTTTTGAAGCATCCTTAATAGATTTGAGTTTTCATGAGAAAATCACTACAACATCAATGGCATATCTCTATCTTTCTGTACTTGTACTTGTTAGTGTTTGTTTTACAATTGATACATCTTCAATTTATGCCAAAATGTTAATATTGTAAATTTTGTTTGCAGGGCATCTTTTTCTTTAATTCACACGAAGAAGAAATATGCAAAAATTGTACTTGGCTGGACTAAATGGACAATACCAAATACTTTCTCCATTCTCACAAGAAGTGGCCCAAATACCCAATGACACGGCGAATCTTGGAGTGCAACCTCAACATAGAGCAATTTCTTGCGAGTGCGACCCATCTAACAGGCAGCCTGACTTTTCTTATCAGACAACTGGCCACCAGAGTCTTTATGTCTATCTGCAGAACCCTTGTTGGAATGTGCTTGGAGGATATCCTTTCCATGGAAACGGATATCAAAACACCACTAATCAATTAATAGTTCAACACGGGGCTAACCTTATGTTAAAAACGACCCCGGGTCAGGATTGGAAGAGCCAATTTTCATTGTGTTGCAATCAATCATCACCCAATCTGTATAGTAACTTAGCTTCACATTCTCTTCAAAAACATATGCAAAAGGACTCGTGTCGAGTCTTTAACCAAAGTTCATTGAAATCTAAATTGGTCTCTGTTACAATGGCTGCACCGCTTCAAGTCAGACAGAGTGTTGCAAAGACTGGAAAAGAGTCATCCACCGCCAGTACCGAGCACATTGCTTCACTCAACAAAATTCAACATGGACCACTCTCTGGTTCTGCCAACCCTCAATATTTAGTTTCCCCCAAATCTAATACAGTTGCTCAAAAGCCTGAATCCGCTGAACAGATTTTGCAGCAATCTGTTTTGAATCAACCCGAAAAGCTAAATTCATGTACTGTTTTGGATAGTCGCCAAACACGCAACCTCAAAGCAGAAAAGTCTAGTTCTGATGTCATTGGGACAACTCTGCCAGGGACCACTAATCAACAAACTACAACGCAATCAAAACAGCTGGTTACCAAACACTCAACAAGGCTTATAGTGATGTCACATCCACCGCCGTCAGACTTGCAACCGGCCCCAAAATCAGTGGGCAAAAGTTCCCAGTCATTACCAACCAATAAACTAGATGAGAACTTCATGAAAAGAGTCATCGCTGTCGTGCAACCATTGTCTCCACAATGTGATATAATTACACCTGCAAGTCGAAGTCCCTCACCACACATCCCCATTGCGGATGCCCACAACAAGACTATCACAGGCAATTGTGGGAATCCTCCTGAAAGTGAAACACAGCTACAGTCCATTAAACGTCTGAGTATGCATGAAACAGCTATCGGATGTGCAGATGACACTCAGTTAGCTACCAAACATGCCGGTTATATTCCAAGTACATACCATTCTCTTGGATCATGTACTTCAAAATTGGCGACCCTTGAAAATACAGAAAAAGAAAATGGGACGAATGACCAAGACAAAATGTTACCCGAAGGAAAGGCTACTATCCTTAAACTTGCATCTTTCCCAACAACTACGTGGACCTTGAAAGATTTAGCTTTGTTGGGTGAAGGAATGGTGATGCAAGGTTCGCCGACAAATCAAGATTTACTCGAACAAATATTGGTCATGTTTTGGAGTGGGAATTCTGACCAGTTGGCACAATTTATTAAGACAAAATCTTGGTCTGCCTGTGTTCGTCGTGTTTATTCATTTTGTGCCAACTGCGTGAAAGAAGACACTGTTGTGCTGTCGCAGGTATGGCCGGCATATGCTCATCAACTCAAAAACTTTCACGTTCTGAAAGATGGCGAGGTTTACACAGAGCTGCCCTACACATCGTCATGGTTGAACACAAATGAACAGCTCGATGATATTGACAAAGAATTTGGACCTAATATTTACAGAACCGTCCCTGACAACAAGCCTGATCCAGTTAAAAGAATCGCCAGCATTTCATCACAAAATGTCAGCAAGATTCCTAGATCTGTCCCTCAAAGAGGAGACGAAGATTGTACTGACCCACTCGCCAATGTTTCATCACAAAATCTTCCAGAGGTTCCCAGATCTGACACTGAAACAGGAGGCAAAGATTGCAAAGACGACCTCACCAACATTTCAACCCAAAATATGAATGAATCTGACCCTGACACAAGAGCGAAAGATTGTGATGATGATTGCACCAACATTACATCAGAAAATGTGAGCAAGGTTCCCAGTCCTGACACTGAAACACAAGCCAACATTTGTAATGACCCTCTGTACTCATTTAAAATCCAAGTTTTGTCACCAGGAAAAGCAAAAGCCATATTTGACCTTGACCATGTTGTGATGTCACCAAGTACGGCTAGTATTGGTCAACCAGAGGAAGTCCCACATACTTTTGGTGCTGTGAAAGATGAGTCGCTTCCAAAAGTCCATGTCACAAGTGGATCAAAACAAAAAAATCCCCTGAATCGGTTTTGCTGCATTACCAAATGGAAAGACATTCTACTTGGTTCCAAAACATCTTTGGATAATAAGTGCCTTTGCAAGGAAGATTTTGCAAAGAGTCGAGAAAAAATGAACTGTCCACAGTTTACAATAGAACCTGATCATCCATCACACTCACTGGAAGGAGACACGGACTCTAAAAGTAAGGCGAGAATCGCCAGTAGCCTCCCGACAATAAGTTGGCTTGGAATATGCAAAGAAATCAGTGAGACCTTTGAATTAAATGATGATCAAGAAACAACTGATCTGGATTGGCAGCAGCTAAAAGAAAGCCAGGCAAAAATGACAAATGAAAACAAAGATTATGTCGCCAATTGTGACCACCTTGCTGACAATAAAGAGGACGTGAACAAAGTTTCGCCGAAACCTGCGGAAAGTTTCTGGTCAACTGACAGGCATATCGCTGATGACAATTCCTGGACCGAAAATCAAATGGACACTAATATGTCAGCCAACAATGAACACATTGAACTAGCCTCAACGGCATCTTCACTTGGGACAAAGTCACCGTTGCAAACTGAACAACAGATGCAATACAGACCAATGTCCGAAAATGAGACCGATTTCAGGGAATCAGAAACACGTGAAAGTGATCAACGGAAACGGAAGAGACTTGGCAATCCTGACAGCATTTTTCCATACCTGAAGAAGTTGATGAAGAAGAACCCGGATTTACATAAAGTTGACGTTTCAAAAAACATGGCTGTGGTTTGTTCTGCTGGTGAACCTTTGGCGTCAGAGAAGTCAACTATCAAATTGATGCTATTTGGCTCTTTGTCACACCAACAGTCTGCTTTAATTGGGCATGGAAATGAGAAGAGGAAACCACCAAAGGTAGTTTTTGCAAGAGTTGACACCAGGAAAAAATTCTGTCAAGGTGAACCAAACTCATTTTGTTCAGCCAAAAAAGGGACTTTATCTCAAACTAAAATAAAGCATAGAACCAAAATGAAACTAATTGGGGACAAAAGAGAGAAGTTTCAATCTACAAATGAGAAGGATGTTGTCATCCAACAAAGTCAGTCTGTCAAACTCGACAAAAAAAAGAATGAAAATGGAACCCAAGAAGCTTTGCCCATCCAGGACATGGCCTTGAAGTTCAGTGTTTTGCCCCCCACCTTCCGCTTTGAAGAAGGATCATCTGGCTGGAGAAAAAACACTGCGCATTCTTCAGGTAAGTCAATGGTCTTAATCAGTGTGAAACCTGGACTTGTTTGATTGAACACAGACACGAGCAGAAAGTCCTGACTTTATTTTGGATTGGATTGGATTTGCCTTTATTAGTCTCACAATGACGGTGATTTTGGTGTTTGAATTGCAACCGGTGGACATGCAGGTTCATTGGTACCCTTCCACCATCTAATATAGCATTTCATTGGTCAGCCTGTCACTATTTCTCACTGGGCTAGATTAACATAGATCTATTTGAAATAACATTTTGTCATTGAACCGGGTAACCGCTCAATAAGGTCCTGGCTCCTCCATTCAAAGGGTTAGTGAGGCGCTCAGATGTCTTTCTGGCAATGTGTTTACGTAGCAAATGCGGGTTTCTGCTATTTTTATTTTACCTCCAGGTGGGAACGGCTCAGAACTGGAGGTTGCCAAAATTGCCGCGACGTGGTTACGGCAGTTGCTCCTCTCTTTGTCCTGTGTAATTCTTACTTGTAGGATTGGATAGGACTGTCCTTGTTAGGACTGTTTGGATTTGTTTTATTCTATCTGGTCATGCTGGAGTAAAACATTTACCGTATTTATTTCAGTATAACACACAAAATGTTCTACCTAAAAAGAAATCAAAGTTTGGGTGCGTGTTATAAACGAGGCCTGGGAAAAAAATTCTCATATACTGTATATTTAATGCTTTATCCCATTCAGGAGGGGGCAGCATTTCCATGGCTATTCTCGCCCTTCAGTTTCGAATCTCGGAAAGACCCCGATCACACGCATTCCTTTTTTTTAATTGTTGATTACCATTTCTTTAGCTACACTTCATTTCCTTTCCTCACCCACATTGAAATGTGAGTTGCTGTTTTGCACACTTACCAATATCCAGTTTCGATTTAGTGTTTACATTGTCAATGAATGATTTTTATCACGGCGCTTGGTCAGAGCCGAGAAAAAGTGAAATAAAATTTTATACAGACTTTTAATTGAAATTTAGGGGTGCGTGTTATACACGTCTGCGCGTTATACTTGAATAAATACGGTACTTAAATTTTATTGAAACGATTAAATTTTCTTCCAATCGACGGATCCAAGGACAGGTGGTTCCGCTCGGGGAGCCTGCTGCCATTCATTCACAGATGGGGGGTGAAATGGAAAGGATGAATTAAAATACAGTAAAGTCTCGTTATATCGATATCGGATATATCGATAGTCCCGGTTATATCGATACTATTTCTATGCACACACAGAGAAAATTACATGACAACAGGGTCGGATATATCGATAGTCCCGGTTATATCGATATTTTTTCGGACTCCCTTGAATATCGATATAACGAGACTTTACTGTAATGCTGATGAAAAGGATGGAATGAGTTCTGCATTTTAACAATTTTATTATTTGAACAAACATTTGAATATTTTTCACAAATACATGCTGCAACGCCCCAGGCGTGAGAACACAATAATAATGAACAATTCAAAATCATTGTGAGGATTATTTTGATTAATACGAATATTCCTTTCATGCCAAGGCACGCTCCCCAACCTCTGACACACCGGAATCCCCACAAGTGGATTGGATAGGATTGGAATGGATTTGCCTTTTTTAGTCTCGCAGTGGAGAAATTTACATTTCACAGCAGCAAAGTTATGAAAGAAATGAAAGTAGAAAAGCAAAACACAGGAGCTGCCGGAAAGGCAGCCACTCTCGCGGCGCCGTATTGAAGTCAAAAGAATAAAAAAAAAACCTAAATGACAAATAACATGACAACACAAAGACACAGAGAGATATTCATTATTAAGCACTTTCTGTACCCTCTTTGTTTCGTAAAGCAGTTCCAGATGAAAGAGGAGAGGATTAAAGCGTCTCTTCACCAGTGGATCAGGGACATCATGGTGGAATGTGCACGTCGATTACAAGCTAAATGTTGAAAGCAAACACGCAGCTGTAGCATCCATTGACGAAAAGAGATTGTCTCACATCTCCGTGGGATCAGTGGCATAATGCGAGATGAAGTAATGACCGATATAAGATTGAATGAATTCCATGACGATTGGCTTGATGAGTGCAGGGAGTCCAAAAAAGGTCTCCTAAGGAGCATATCGGAGGGTTGGCGGAAAAGCGAGTGGGTAATCAATAACCAAATGCCCTGCTGTCAGCAAAGAAAAATCTCTTCCTGAGTGTGTTTGTTCAACTTGTTCGCGCCATGTCTTTGACAAACACACAAACTAACGATCCAAATATGAGCTGGTTTGCATGCTGACAACCTTTCTTTTTTAAAAAAGAATATTGTTCATAATTTTGGCAACACGTCAATCCAGAAACCATTTTTCTTATACTGGTTTAACCTCAATTGATTTGGTACACGTTAATGATGTGACATTATATCAAGATGTGTCTCCATGAACATTGATTTTGTAATTTCTACCAAGCTAATTTCTTTTAAAGGCATGCTGTGGGGGGACAACTACTAATCGTCCTCAAAACTAAACAATTTTCATTTCTTCCAGATGAACCATTGACCGAATCAGAAAGGAAAAGATCTAGTAAGAAGAGCAGAGGTAAATTTCAAAGCATCGTGCTTTCGACAGTGGTGTTTCATTTTTCATTGATCGGTGTATTTCAATATGCAGTGGATATTTGGAGTCTTTTTCCCGCAAACAAGTCTTCTGTACACCATGGTCCAGAGTCCAAGAGTTCCAGTGTCTTTGCAGAGTATCAGAAAAAATACTTGGAGAAGTCACGCATCATTCAGCAGTATTGAAAACACACTAAAATGATTAGGATGATTCCTTTTGTTTCTGGTTTTCAAGGCCAAGTCTTAAGCTTTTTGCACTTGTGACCTTGAGGCACAATTTTTTTATATGCTATTTTTGTAATACATATTTTGTCATGTTAGTATTGACATTGACATTCTTTTCCTGTATCAGACTTGAAGATAACGCGATGCAATTTAACATAATTTAACTGTGATCAAAAAGTTTTATTTTACTTTGATTGTTGCAGTAAGAGTTGATGTATTAGCCAACCTACCAAGGTTCCATATTTTCCAAATCATTTATTTGATTTATTGAACAAAATCACATATTTTTTTTCCAGAATAATGTGTGAAATGTAGTTTTCATTTAAAACTTGACTGAAACCTTGTGCTTTTGTCATTTGTCAATCCTTTTCTGGTGGAGCTTTAGCATGCAAGAAATAACTCCCACTGTGGACATCATTGAGTCTGATGTCAACCAAGGCTTTTAAATGTCCATGTGTTTAAGTTTACACTGCTTATTTTGTGAATCAGTTCTGATTTTCAGCTTCCAGAAAATAGAAAACAATTCCTGGTCCACCGTCAGTGAGTGTAAGTTTGATGTCGATGTTGAGTTCATTGACTGAGCATTCACACAAACTACCTGACCATTTCGATGAAAAGGTTTCTTCAGCCGCCATCTGTACTTCTTTGATGTCTGGTGTCTGACGTTTCGCTTCTTATCCAAGATGCTTCTTCAGCGAACTAAAGTCTTACTGGTAGTATAGGCCCTATATATATATATATATATATATATATATACATACAGTGAGACCTCAACTTACAAACACCTTATCTTACAAACTTTTCGTCTTAAGAACCTCTAATTTATGAAAATTAAACCTTATAATAAGCACTATTTTCATAATACCCACCACGGCTGGCAGAGTGATCTTCGGCGGAAGCACACGACCGAACAGTGCTCCAGCCGGCGCTACTTTGCACACCCCCTCTCATTGAATGCACACGTCGATCGCCTACTTGGGGCTTTTTGCTGATAATTTTACGATGATGGGACTGAAAAATAACCACCACAGGCTCGTGTTCAGCCCAAGAAGACAAAATAAAATCACTGTCGCTGAGAAGGAGATAATTGAAAAACACGAACAAGGTATGCGTTTGTGTGATTTAGTGGCCGAGCACGGCTATGCTAACTCAACCATTGCTCCCATTCTCCGGAACAGAGAAGCCATCAAAGGTGCGTCTGTTGCAAAAGGTGTTTCCGTGCTCTCAAAGCGACGTCTCGGGCTATCGAAGAAATTGAAAAAAACTTTTACAGCACAGTTTATTTCTTTAATTACAGTCCTCCTGTAATGTGCCTCTCTTTGTGACTTTATGATACCTTGCAGTGTATTTTTTTCATTACAATACAATAGCACATTTATTGTACATAGAATAAGGTATGTTGTGTGTAGTTTTAAGGCTTATTTAGTTAAAAACTTTTATATAGTATGTGTATATATATATATATATATACAGTGAGACCTCAACTTACAAACTTAATTGTTCGTAAGTTGAGTGTGTAAGGCGAAAAGTGTGTATCTCAAAAAAAAAATTCCCATAGGAAACCATTAAAATGGGAATAATCCGTTCCCGGGGTTCCATAAAATATACTTTTCAACTAAATAAGCCTTAAAACTACACACAACATACCTTATTCTATGTATAATAAATGTGCTTTTGTATTGTAATGAAAGAAATACAGTGCATTGTATCATAAAGTCACTCTATTTACATTTGTGATGGTCATTTATGGCTTGATGGAATGGCGTTGGAGGTCGAAGGTCAAAGGGAATTGCTGTTTGGAAAGAGGCGCATTACATGAGGACTGTAATTAAAGAAATAAACTGTGCTGTAAAATAAAGTTTTATTTACCTTTTTGATGGTCGTTGATGGCTTATGGAAGGAGAGTCACCTTCCATAAGGACTGTTGGTAACTTAACCTCTGGTGCTGTTCGGTTGTGTGCTTCCGCCGAAGATCACTCCGCCAGCCGTGGTGGGTGTGTATTATGAAAATAGTGCTTGTTATAAGGTTTAATTTTCATAAATTTGACGTTTGTAAGATAAGGTGTTTGTAAGTTGAGGTCTCACTGTATATATATTAAAAAAAAAAAAAATCCTCGTCTCACCCACCATGGGTGGTGTCTGTCCCCATTTCAGCTCGGGTCCTCTACCAGAGGCCAGGAAGCTTGAGGGTTCTGCGCAGTATCCGTGCTGTTCCCAGCACTGCGCTTTTCTGGACCGAGATATCCGATGTTGTTCCCGGGATCTGTTGCAACCACTCGTCGAGTTTGGGGGTCACTGCCCCAAGTGCTCCGACCACCACAGGCACGACTGTCACCTTTACCTTCCAGGCTCTCTCCAGCTCCTCTCTGAGCCCTTGGTATTTCTCGATTTTCTCATTTTCCTTCTTTTTTATATATATATATATATATATATATGTATGTATGTATGTATGTATGTATGTATGTATGTATGTATGTATGTGTGTGTGTGTGTGTGTGTGTGTGTGTGTATATATATATATATATATATATATATATGTGTATATATGGCCTATACTACCAGTAAGACTTTAGTTCGTTGAAGAAGCATCTTGGAAAAGAAGCGAAACGTCCGACACCTTCGAAGAAGTACAGATGACGGCTGAAGAAACCTTTTCATCGATGGACCACTCCTGTACGACTGAGAGCTTGCAGACGTACCTGAGCATTTATTGGACCACTGCCAAAAATCAGCATTGGCCTAAAAAAACAAAATACTAATTGTTCCGCCCGAGAAAAAAAAAGACTGATTGCAAATTCTGAAAGCTGACTTTGAAATTTAGAGAAAATATAACGATGTGACTACCCTGACCTGGACTGTCTTTCAGCTCTGAATCTTACATTCAAACTACTGTACCATAATTTGTCAGCACATGAATTAAGTCACCTTTTTGTTACGTGAGGTTCGGGAGAATGACAAATTGTGAAACGGGTTTAAAATGATTGCATTTGTGTAGATTTCCCTGATGAATATGTTACCAAGAACAAAACAATGCACCTTTTAATCCAACTTTATTTTATGGTTTGTTCCAAATCATAGCACCAAACACTGCTAGAGTTGAGGCCAAAGTTCTCCTCTTGTACGGACTTGGGCAGCTCAAACTGAGCCAACTTCTTCAGGCGTGATTGAAAGGAAGGCTCTTCAACCTGGCCTCTGCCAGGATCTCCAATGAGAACATGGCTTTTGTGAGTTTTGATGCAGTGTTGCAGCCAAGTGTGAAGGTTAGAGGAGAGAGTCTCGTCATAGAGCATGTCGCCAAGAAGGATCAGGTCAAAGTTGCCAGGATCTGAACCAATCATGTCTTCTGTCACACAAACGGGTGACTCCAGACCGTTGAGCTCGAAGTTCATGCAGGTTGCAAGGGAGGCAACTGTGATTAAAAACAGACATTTGTAAAGATGACTTAATGTAGAACTTGTTGCTCAACCCGATAACAACATGCAAACTGTTTTGGCCATATTTTTATGACTAATCTACACTTGACAACATATACGATTTGTCTTTCTGTATTTGAATAGGGGAACAAAATGCAGGACTCATGTTCAAACATGCGAGCAGCTATCCCATTGTAGATGGAGGAGTCCTGATCACAAAAGGTTGTTCCGAGTATAACATCCTCAATAGCTTTGAGTGTTTATGTTATCTGATAAATTGTTGTATGGTACATTTACACTTTTATCAGACATTTTTTTTACAAAAATATCTCTATTTACCCGAACTACCCGAATTTTAAATAAAAAAATATTTAAAGAGGGTCTTTCCATTATCAAAAATGAGTGACTTTTATACGATATTAGTTGCCAACTAATAAATCTTGCAATTGAAGCATTATTCTTGACACTGCTCACCATAGTCAATGTCATTAGCGACTACTCGATTGGCACCACACAGTTTTGCAGCGATGGCGGATGCTCCACAGCCACACCCCAGATCCAAGACGGATTTTCCCAAACTTACTCCAGGGTTATCCAGCAGATACCTGCAGGTACGAAGTTTCAGCAACGTTTGGACAACAACAGCACACATAACCTTTTTAATTTGAAGGCGGGCGGTCCAATAGACAGCGGTTACAGCGTTGACCTCATGGCAGGCTGATTGAACATTACAAATTGTCCAAAGGTGTGAGTGTAAGCTTGGCCGGTTGTTTCTCCCTGGGTACCAGTTAAAGGACAACCGACGTCTCCGGACAAGTTGTGTCCATAATTTGTAAAATGGCTTCAAATGACTTCTACTGAGCGTATTTTAATAAGATTCCACCGCATATAGCTATATTTTACGTTTTAAGACTCGCTCTGAATATTCAGGACGTCTTGTTTTTGAGTTGTTCCGTACGTGATGTCACTAAAGGACCGCACCTGACCGAAAAAAGACACATTGTAGCAGTCCTTCCATCACGTCAATGTATTTTGCTGAACATGTTTGGTCTGAGAACCGTGTTGCACCCAAAAGCCGCCAGAAGAGGTCATCCAAGCTCCATATTGGATTGGATATGCCTTTATTAGTCTCACAGTGGAGAAATTTACATTTCACAGCAGCAAAGGAATATAAGCATATAAGGAATTTATTAGCCTATGGAAGCGGAGGTGGCCACTGGAGGTCGCCATTTTGTGCCTCTTTTTTTGAGGTGAGAGATTTTCCCCCAATGTTGCCTCAAAATGGCACATATAATTCTTTAATCGATTGCAAACATGTATGCTTTCCTCTTCAGAACTATTCGAATCATATTCATAACTGGATGTGTAACAAGAAAGCATATTCTCCGAATCTGAAGCCATTGTTTTGATTCGCAAGCAATGCAAGACGTTTGGCGTGACGTCACGAACTGAGGGCGGGACTTTCTGAAAATGCCCAATTCGCAGCTCCATTTTTTTTTGCAGATTTTGGACACTTTAAGTCATTTTTATTGGTGTTTTGCATTTGACTAAACATATAGTGCGTGTTTTGGGTAGTTTAGATGCTATAAAACGTTTTTCTGATGTCAGTTAAAAAACAAAAAAGGTGACGTCGGTTGTTCTTTAAGGGCGCCCTAAGACAGTTGGAATAGGCAACAGCACTCCCCGCGATTCGTGTGAGGGTGAAGCGGATCTGAAAATTAATGATTGAATAATTCGAAGGCTTACCTTGAAAGCGCTTGCCCTCCTGGCCAGTATATGGCCCAGTATGGGTCCTCAAAAGGCCAATATTCTGGTCTTTCAAACCAAAATCTACAATTCGGCGTGAAAAGTCTGAGTTTGATCTCTGGTGTAAGGTTATGATCAACAACAATGTCTGTGTTCTCTGAAATGAACTTCGTCATTGATACATCATTAACAGATTCAGTTGAGATATAGCGGGGCCGAGCTGTCAATTTCAGTGAATTTAAAGAAGATAGCCTGACAGCGCTTAAAACCTTCAACATGACGCCTCACATGGTCGAGGCTATTCATAATAGCCGCGCGTCATTTAACATGGTGACAGTTAGATTGCAATAAAAACACGCATTAACATTTGGACGTTTTGCGCCCGGAAATTTGAGTCACCCCTGAGATACCACTGCTTGTCGTGTGCTTGAGTTCTGTCGTCGTGTAGAAACGGGGTTAGACTATACGTTCCTACTGATTAATTGCCGCCTGTTCGAATTAAACTACAGTATTAATGTACATTGTCATGCGAGGACATCATAAATATCATGTATAAGAAACGTGTACAATTCGGATGTGATCCTTCTAAAAAACGTCTTTTAATAGTCTTTGTTTACTTAACGACCTAGTGTTTTCCAGTCTTTAAACATGTTTAAAAGCATTGTAAAACAAAGAAAATTTATATGAAAGAAATAATTACAAACCAATGTAGACAAATGCTTGATGCCTGTATTTGAATGGAACAAAACTGATTATTGAAAGTGGGCCACATACTGGTCACTTGTGCACTTAAAAAAAACAACAGAAATCAAAAATTTTCTTTTTTGGATTGGATTGGATTGGATTGGATATGCCTTTATTAGTTTCACATTGGAGAAATTTACATTTCACAGCAGCAAAGTGATGAAAGGAATGAAAGTAGAAAAACAAAATACATGAGCTGCTGGAAAGGCAGCCACTCTCGCGGCGCCGTCTTGAAGTCAAAAGAACAAAAAAACTAAATAACAAATAATATGACAGCATAGAGACAATATGACAAAACAAAGACACAGAGAGACATTCATTCTTCAGGACTTGCTGTACCCTTTTTGTGATGACATGAAGCAGTTCTAGATGAAAGAGGAGAGGATCAAAGCGTCTTTCCACCAGTGGATCAGGGACATCATGGTGGAATGTGCACGTCGAGTACAAGCTAATTGTTGAAAGCAAACACGCAGCTGTAGCATCCACTGACGAAAAGAGATTGTCTCACATCTCCTGTTCCACATAAATCTGCTTCAATTCCAAGCCGCAACAGTTCCCTATACGCATCGGCGCTCTGCACTGACTGACGCTCCTTTCTTCTTATCGCGGGTTCCTCAAGCCATGCATCCATCCAGCCGCAGACTGCCAACAGCACCGACCTTCCACTGAACAAAGCGGGGCTGTGAAGATGCTGCCCATTACAGGCGCAAAAAAGCACAATGGCCCCTGTGGTGTCCAGCGATGGCAGTCGAATGGCTCCGACATTCCTCCCATTCAAAAACAGTACTGGCATATTCATGCTGCCGAAAAGGCGCAACCGCTCAGCACAGTCTCCTCCTTGATGAATGTCGTGGTCATAAATGCTGAAAAACAATCTGTATCCGTTCCACACGATGCACAACAACACAAAGTGACAAAAGAAAACACAAAACAAGACAAAAACAACCAAAAAAAGCAAGGCTCATGAGAGCACTTGCTGCCTACTCGGGCGCCATCTTGGACTTCTTCTTTAGTAGTCTAAGTGGGAGTAAAACCTGGCATTCGATTTTTCTTTTCTTCATCCATCATTATCTCTGACACTGAACGTGGAGAAGAGCAGGGAATCAAAATAATCATTTTTAATATTTTTAGTTGTTCCTTTTAAAATACATCGGTTGTATTGTTTATAATATTTAAAATATGAAATATCACTAGACATATTTTCACAGAAAGTCATAGATATCAAATTCTTATAACTGGAATTTATATATGTATTATAGATATGGCAGTTTTGTAGTCATGAGGTGCTTTCTACAAAGGTGGGAAGCAAAAGTCAGTCTAAAGAAATTTGGTAAATAAATGGACGTGTTTTTATCATCAAAAAGAATCTAATAATGTGTGTCTGTTTGCCACAGTTTAATCATGTGCAATTTATACAAATGTTTGAATTGTGTAATTTCAACGGACTTTTTTGTTATACGTATTTATGTATTAATAAATGTATTTATTTATATATGTTTTTATGTATTCATTTATTTATTTATTTGTTTATTTATTCAATGGCAATATAGATTGGATTGGATTTGCCTTTATTAGTCTCACAGTGGAGAAATTTACATTTCATAGCAGCAAAGTTATGAAAGAAATGAAAGTAGAAAAGCAAAACACAGGAGCTGCTGTAAAGGCAGCCACTCTCGCGGCGCCGTCTTGAAGTCAAAAGAACAGAAAAAAAACTAAATAACAAATAACATGACAACACAAAGACACAGAGAGACATTCATTCTTAAGCACTTTCTGTACCCTCTTTGTTACATAAAGCAGTTTCAGATGAAAGAGGAGAGGATCAGAGCGTCTCTTCACCAGTGGATAAGGGACATCGTGGTGGAATGTGCACGTCGACTACAAGCTAAATGTTGAAAGCAAACACACAGCTGTAGCATCCATTGACGAAAAGAGATTGTCTCACATCTCCTGTCCCCCATAAATCAGCTTCAATTCCATCCCGCGACAGTTCCATATACGCATCGGCGCTCTGCGCTGACGCTCCTTGCTTCTTATCGCGGGCTCCTCAAGCCATGTATCCATCCAGCCGCAGACTGTCCAACAGCACCGACCTTCCACTGAACAAAGCAGGGCTGTGAAGATGCTGCCCATTACAGGCGCAAAAAAGCACAATGGCCCCAGAGCTGTTCAGCGATGACAGTCGAATAGCACCGACATTCCTCCCATTCAAAAACAGTACTGGCATATTCATGCGCAAAAAAGGCGCAACCGCTCAGCACAGTCTCCTCCTTGATTATTGTCGTGGCCAAAAATGCGGAAAAACAATCTGTATCCGTTCCACATGACGCACAACAACACAAAGTGACAAAAGCAAACACAAAAACAAGACAAAAACAACAAAAAAAAAGCAAGGCTCATCAGAGCAGTTGCTGACGGCTGCGTACTCGGGCGCCATCTTGGACTCTTTTATTGCTACCTTATTAGTTTGCTTCTGCTTTAAGTACAAGATACATCATTGTACAGTCACAAGATGGAAAAAATGATGACATTATCCGAGGTCATCCCAAACTGGCCTTCACTGGCTGAATTTATAATTGTTTGTTTAAACTTAGAACTGTTTGGTTAAATGACCAAACCTGTGACAAATAATGTTGCCATAGGATTGGACAGATTAGATTAACAAAGCTCCATCCTCGTTGTCTGAATTCGGACCAAAAAAAACGAAACAAACAAAGAAACAAGATAAAGATTAAAAAGAAACAATCAGGACACACAACTAGAAGTATTTCCATTTTGAATAAAATTTACCACAAATCAACAAGATTCTTGCTCTGAAAATAATAAACAATCTTTAAAAATTTGAAATCAATACAAGCCAAGAGCACTAAAATGTGGTGACTAAAATGCACTTCACGTATTTTACAATTATGATGATTGTAAAATAGAGGTCATCTCCGATTGGCTAGCAACCAGCTCAAGGTGTCCCCCACCTCCTGCCCAATAATGGCTGGGATTGGCTCCAGCACACACCACGACCCCCGTGAGGGTGAAGTGGAATGGAAAATGAAGAAGAATGAATGAATGAATGAATGAATGGAGGTCATGAGATTCTTGCTTGTGCATACAGTCCTGGATTTCAAGAACACTCAGAGAGCACATAACCCAGTGGCAATGGCGTCAGACCTTGAAAGCCTCCATTGAGGGTTCTCATTTCAGGGTAAATTTCATGACACCTTTTTGGTAGCATATCATCACACCAGAATCAGAGTCATCTTTATTGGCCAAGTATGTAGAACACACAAGGAATTTGTCTCCGGTAGTACAGGCTGCATGAGTATCATCATAAATAAGGACATGACAAATAAGCATGGAAGGACATTCCATAATCAATATCGACATAGTAAATCAATTTGTAATTCATTCACCCCATAAGCACGAGGAGAAGGTCCTGGAAGATGATTAATTATTATTACCATTATTTACTGTATAAGAATCCTTCAAGAGCCAGCAGGGGGCAGTAATGACCAGTAAAGTACAGTGTAACACCTTTTTGGTCACTTCCCTGTCGGCCTCCCTTGCTTTTTTATTTATTTTTATTTCTTTTTCTTTTATGGAACTTTACGGAAAATGGATCGATTGACTGAGAAGATTTTTCCTCTCCACGTTATTTGGCGATAAAGACGCCTTCAGCAATCTCCCCTGCTGTGTCACATTCCCCCTTCTCTTGATGACTCCCAGGATCTTCCAAAGTTGCTTAAATTTTTTTATTTCAACAGAATAATTTGAAAAAAAAAAAAAATTCTGAACCAGATTCCTTCCTTGCTATTTACTTCTCAGCATATTGCTGCTGAAGTTACTTCTGCGCCGGCAGTGTAGATAGACTGCGCTCCCACTCATTGATGGTATTAGAAATGAATGGGGATGGTTGTCTGTCTTGTTGAAGGAGAGAGTCAGTCTTACTCTTTCTCTGTGTTTGTTAAATTTCGGACGGTGAGGATGTTGGTTTTCCAAATAGAGGCTGGAAACGATTATCAGTACCTTACAGGGTTTTTATATTCTTTTCTGCAGTTACAAATCGATTCAGATCCTGCGAATTTGAGGTTTCGTCAGGAAGAGCATAGGAAACAAACAGACGCACGTTTATATTGGGATCGTATGTTAATGAGAGGCAGGCTGTCCTGCCCACTTTGTAAATGTTTTGAAACAAAGAACGGTTGATGCAATTCTCCTGGTGTGAGAAGGTCCAGACTTCCCCAGTTGTGCGTAAATCCTGAGATAAGAGTTTCATATCAGGGGAGCTTAACAGGTTTCAAGGACTTTCTCGAGGTAGGGAACAAAGACAAAGATACTTGGGGCCTGTTGATCACTCGTGAAGAGAAGTGGATTCAAACTTAATCACTATATTCTTTGTTTAAGATATTAAACAAATGTTCAGGGGAGAGACTGGTACTAATAGTACTCATAATAAGGCTACATTCCTCTGCAGTCTCTATATGTATGATCTATATCGTATGATTGATTGAATCCAGGGTCTTATCTGCCTTTTCCCTAAACTGTACTGCAATATGTTCCATCCGTGCACGTGGCCTTCGGCCATGGTAATGAGATGACATGTGTTCCGTATTTTCCGGATGACAAGGCGCACCGGATTAGAAAGCCGCCTTCGACAAATGACATATTTTAAAATGTTTCCACAGTTTGCAACTTTTCCTGGATTATAAAGCTCAAATTGAGGGCTCTTATGTGCGGATCATAGTGTGGAAAATACGGTACCCCTGCAGCTACCCATCCACCCAAAACGTCTTGGGTGGATGGGTAGACACCCCACTTCACTCCCTCACCTTATTCAGATAAACTTTTCAAATGTGTGTTTTACAATACCGTCTTAGAGTTGAAATTAAGAAATAATTGAAACTCACACAAAAAAGAGGGAAGACGTCTCTTTGTTGATTTTTTCTACTTGCACTGAGAATAGACAAGACAGAATACAGGGTACAGCGTTCTCACCTATTCTAAACAATCTGATGGCGCCCCCCTGTGTGGCTGCCTCCACAGCAGCTCTTTCCCTTTCTTGTCTACTTTTTGACTTTTTTACTTTTCCGTTTTTGCTTTGCCTAATTTCGTTCCATAAACCTACGGAGAGGACATGGGCATCTTTTCTTTTGCTCATCGCCGTTATTTTTTACTTTTTCACCGCTCCTGTGAACGGGGAATCCACGCGCACGCGGAATCCCATTGTTTACAGTCGAGACCAGCTACTAGCGTGGCGGGCTAATAGCGGACTAGCGGCCGCCGCACCAGACATCCCCGATGAACTAGAGGAGGAAACGAGGACGCCCACGCAGAGTTGGAGGGCTTCCAACTCGTACGAGCGGACAGAAATGAAGGCAGCGGTAAGCAGAAAGGAGGGGGGATTGCTGTATTTGTGAATGACAAATGGTGCAACCCTGGGCACATCACGGTGAAGGAAAAACTTTGCACTCGCGACATCGAGCTGCTAGCCGTTAGCCTCCGGCCGCATTACCTGCCACGGGAATTCTCACACGTCATTGCCGTGACGACGTACATTCCCCCTACGGCAAATGGCGGCGCTGCCTCTGATGCCCTCATATCTGTTGCAAACAAGCTGCAAACCCAGTCCCCCAACGCCTTGTTTATCATCTCAGGGGACTTCAATCACATTTCCCTGAAATTCTCCCTCCCAACATTCACACAGTATGTAACTTGTGCCACCAGAGACAATAACATATTGGACCTATTTTATTCAAACGCCAAGGATGCATACAAACCCTCCCCCCTCCCCCCTCTCGGAAGAGCAGACCACAATATGGTTCATCTCCAGCCTGTGTACAAACCCCTTGTCCAGAGGCAACCAGCTGTGACCCGCACGATCAGAAGATGGTCCACAGAAGCTGAAGAAGCTCTGCGGGACGGTTTTGATTCAACCAGGTGGGAGCTCTTTACTGAGATTCATGGGGAGGATATTGACTCACTCACCAACACCATCACAGACTACATTAACTTTTGTGAACAAAACACCGTACCCACCAGGACTGTGCGGTGTTTTGCCAACAACAAACCATGGATTAATCCCGACATAAAAGTCCTCCTGAAGGAGAAGAAAAGGGCTTTTGTGTCGGGCAACAGAGAGGAACTGAAGGCCGTGCAGATCCAACTGAGGAGGAAGATCAGAGAGGGGAAGAAGGCCTACAGGATGAAAATGGAGGAGCAGCTGCAAGCCAGCAATGTCGCTGGTGTCTGGAAGGGCCTGAAAAACATCTCAGGCCACAAAAGCCCAGTGACATTGAACGAAAAAGACAAGGACTGGGCAGATGAACTCAACCGCTTTTTCAATCGGTTTGACAAGACGCCAGCCGCCCCCCGCCCACCGTCAACTTCACCTGTAGCTGCACCTGCACCAACTCTCACTGTGGCCTTACCCTCCCCGCCCCCTCTCACGACCAGCTTTCCACAACCAACATCTGCCCTCCCAACCGTTGCCACACCCTCAGCCGCCACTCTGCCTCCTGGTTCCTGCCTGTCTGTCACAACTGTGCAGGTGAGGAACCAACTGAGGAGGATGCAGGTGAGGAAGGCAGCAGGTCCGGATGATATCAGTTCCCGACTCCTCAAGACCTGCTCCGACCAGCTGTGTGTCATTGTCCAGTTGTTCAACCTGAGCCTGAAGCTGGGCAGAGTTCCACAGCTGTGGAAAACGTCATGCCTGGTCCCAGTGCCCAAGATTGCCAACCCCAAAGAGCTCAACAGCTACAGACCGGTGGCGCTGACGTCTCACCTGATGAAGACGCTGGAGAGACTCGTCCTCGCCCACCTGCGACCGCTGGCAAGCTCATCGCTGGACCCGCTACAGTTTGCCTACCAGCCCAGCATCGGTGTGGAGGATGCCATCATCGACCTCCTCCATACGGCGTTGCTGCACCTGGAGAATGCTGGGAGCATGGTGAGGATCACATTCTTCGATTTCTCCAGTGCCTTCAACACCATCCAGCCAAGTCTACTGGGGGACAAGCTGCGGCATGCCGGAGTCGACCATCACCTCACATCCTGGATTACAGATTACCTCACAAACAGGCCACAGTACGTGAGAGTAAAGAACTGTGAGTCGGGCAGGCTTCTCTGCAGCACCGGAGCGCCGCAGGGAACAGTCCTGGCTCCATTCCTCTTCACCCTCTACACCTCGGACTTCAATTACAACACCCCAACCTGCCACCTTCAGAAGTTCTCTGACGACTCAGCTATTGTCGGCCTCATTACAGAGGGAGACGATAGGGAGTACAGGGGACTGACAAAGGACTTTGTGGACTGGTGCCAGCAGAATCACCTCCAGATCAACACCGGGAAAACCAAGGAGCTGGTGGTGGACTTCTGCAGGAAACAATCCTCACCTGCACCATTGAACATCCAGGGTTCGGACATTGAGAGGGTGACCTCCTACAAGTACCTGGGTGTTACTCTCAACAATAAACTGGACTGGACAACAAACACGGATGCCTTAATCAAAAAGGGACAGAGTCGCCTCTTCCTCCTCAGGAAACTGAGGTCTTTTGGAGTTCAGGGGTCACTCCTAAAGACTTTCTATGACTCTGTGGTGGCATCATCCATCCACTATGGCATTGTCTGCTGGTCAGGCAGCATCACCACCCGGGACAGAAAAAGACTGGAGCGCTTTGTCAAGCGGGCCAGTTCTGTTGTGGGCTGCTCGCTGGACTCTCTAGAGGAGGTGGGCAACAGACGGACGCTAGCTAAACTAAAAGCTATGACAGACAGCCCCTCCCACCCCCTCCTGCCCATCCTGACAGCTCTGGGTAGCTCCTTTAGCCAGAGACTATTACACCCGCGCTGCAAGAAGGAGAGGTACCGGCGCTCGTTCCTACCGACTGCTGTCAGGCTTCACAATTCCCAATGATCACATGTGAAAAAAAAAAACTGGACACTTGTAAATATGGGTTGTTGCAATATATCTAAATGCATTTCTTGATTCTGCACTATGTACAGTCTTGTTTATAGAACGGTTTTTGCACATCTACATTTGCACAGTATACAGTTGACATTTTTATTTTGTTATGCTTAAAATATCTTGTTTTCTATCCTTTCACTCCCACCCCAACCCCATCCCTCTTCAATTGCTGCTGTGGACTGCAAATTTCCCCATTGCGGGACGAATAAAGGTATTCTGATTCTGATTCTTTCTGCCCCCTTCCTTTTTATTACAGTGACTGGCCTTGATAGATAGTTTCTTGTAAGCAAGACATTTACTCTAATAAAAGTTCTTGTGGCACTTGGAACATCCCCGCAGACCTTTGGGCGACAGTTGGGTCACTCTGCCATCCAGTCGTTCAAGGTTAGCTGAGGAAAAGCATCCCAACACCTTTCCCCTCCATTCCTTCCTGAATAGTACCATCTTCACAGCACACATTAAGAACTTCACACCAACATTGACTGAATAGTTAGTTGAATGATTAAGTGGGAACGTGAAAGACGAAGAAGAAAGGTGAATGTGTGATTACATGTATGAGCATTTTTATTATAAGCATAAGCATTCTTCATTGCAAGCATAATCAATGTATCATAAGCAAATGTATGATAACTAAAACAACAACCCGAACATATTATATGTGAAATTTTACTATGATTAAAAAAAAAACAGGACAAAATAAATAAATTAGGTAAAAAATCCCAAATTAATACCATCTTCAGTAATTTTTGCAATTTGTCCAAATTAAGAAAATCATTCATTGGTTTGCACGATAGAAGCATTCTGTGTTCATGCTTCAGAATCAAGAAACAAAATATTTTGTTGTGATTCAATTGATTTATTTTTAAAATGGCTTCATATGAATATGCTGTGATGTGAATGGACACATGCTTGTGGATGGTGCATGGATGAACATGAATATGACACTGAATAATAGGGTGCCATCATCAGCATGTTATTATACTGCTATTCATTGCAGCTTCTGGGCAGCAGATTGGTTGCTTGCATACATATTATTTAACTGCAAACTGGAACACTTTGACTTGATCTTCAACCAATTCTGTTGAAAAAAAAATATTATAATACTATATATGTTTATGGATCCCTGGAACCTCGGGGCAAGAGGGATCCATTTTGATTCTTTTTAACAACGCTAAATGGAAAGAACGCAATCCAAAATGAAATAGTAACAAGGCTTTGTGTGTGTGTGTGTGTGTGTGTGTGTGTGTGTGTGTGTGTGTGCGCGCATGTGCCCGTGTGTGCGTGTGCGTGTGTGTGTGTGTGTGTGTGTGTGTGTGTGTGTGTGTGTGTGTGTGCCTCGACTGGCATCACCACCTTATCGTGGTGAGGCACTTTGCGCGCCTCAATGACCCTGAGAGCTATGTCGGCCGGAGTCTTGCACTCCTGGCAGGGTCACCCAAGCCGAACAGGTCGAGGGGTAGAGGCCAGACAAAGAGTGATCCCAAACCCGCACCCGGGGGTAGGCGAAGGCGGAGTCCAACAAACCGGACTACCGGCAGCCCCCTGCAACTCCTGCCAGAAAATGGTCGTCATGAGTATGCTCATGCCACCAGAAACTCATCTGAGATGGAAGATGGTGGAAGTGTGGACTGTGCACCCACACACTCACCTTAATCTCTACCTTTGCACAAGCTTCTTGCCCCAATGCCCCCCCCCCCTCCCATGGAAACCCAAAGTCCTGTGGCGATGTGGAATGGCGGTGGGCACAGGCCAAGGATGTGGCTGGAAGTGCCTAGCCAAACCATGCACACAGGTGACAATGGAGTGATGGTCGTTGATAGTGCGGGATGCAGCAGCGCATCTCCTCGGCAGCTTCCATTGTGTCTGAGCAGCTCCACACTGCTCACCCCTGTGATGGGGAAGGACCTAGAAAAAGTGGTCTAAAAATTGTCTGCTCTCCACACTCCGGACGGTAAACCGCAATCGTCGGAGCATCCCTCCTGCAGTCGAAACTTCAAAAAACGAATCACAAAAAAACTAAGCATTGCTTCGTGGAATGTCCGCACGCTGTTGGACCTGGCTCAAACCGCTGAGAGGCCCCACCGGAGGACAGCACTTGTAGCCATGGAGCTCGCAAGATACAACATCGACATTGCAGCCCTCAGCGAGACCAGACTACATGGAGAAGACTCCCTGACAGAGGTTGGTGCAGGGTATGCCTTCTTCTGGAAAGGGGTCCCCGAAGGCAACCGCCGTATCCATGGAGTTGGCTTTGCTGTGAAGCCCCAACTGCTGCAATGCATTCCGGAATCCCCTATTGGCATCAATGAAAGGCTGATGACCTGGCGCATTCCCTTGGCAAAGGGACGCTTCGCTACACTCATCAGTGCTTACGCACCAACTCTGGATGCCAACCACATTGTCAAGGATGAGTTCTACAGAGCTCTGGACACCATCCTGCAGAAAACTCCGGCCACGGATAAGCTCCTCATCATGGGAGATTTCAATGCGAGGGTGGGCATGGAACATCTCGTATGGAATAAAGTTATTGGCCAGCATGGAGTGGGCTTAAGATGAACACCAATGGCCCTCGGCTACTCTCCCTCTGTGCAGAGCATCACCTGGTCATTACTAATACCATCTTCCAAATGAAAGACAGGTTCAAGACCACTTGGCAGCACCCCCGCTCCAAACATTGGCACCTCCTGGACTATGTGATTGTCCGTCAGAAGGACATACAGGATGTCCTTATCACCCGTGCCATGCGTGGAGCTGAGTGTTGGACTGACCACCATATGGTCAGATCCAAACTCCTCATACGCATACATCCCCGTCGTCCAAGGACAGCTCCCAACGGAAAGCTCTGCTACACAGCACTGACCAACCCCACCATCAAAGCCAACCTTCAACGTCTCCTTGCCGAAAAACTCTATAAGATCCCAGAGGAACCGGTCGACTGGCAAGCTCTGCGTTAGGCTATTTACAGCACAGCCTCAGAAGTGTTTGGACAGTCGAGGAGAAGACACCAGGATTGGTTCGATTCAAACTCGGATGAAATACAGTCCATTCTAAAAGCAAAACATGAGGCCCATAAAGCTCTTCTGTCCTGTCGCACATCTCACACCCGGAAAGCAACATTTACTGAAGCAAGGGCAGCAACCCAGCGGGCACTCCGTGTCATGGAGGACACCTGGTGGTTGCAGAAGGCACATGAGATCCAATATCTGGCAGACTGTAACAACACCCAGGGTTTCTACAATGCCATCCAAGAACTGTACGGCCCTAGAAAGCAAAAACTTTCTCCAGTGCAATCTGCTGATGGCTCTGTGCTCCTTAAGGACCGCCATGAGATCCTTGCTCGCTGGGCAAACCATTTCGAGACCCTTCTCAACACCACCAACCCCGTCAACTCAAAAATTCTGGAAAATCTTCCAGACCTGCCGCCAATCATGAGCCTCGACACCCCACCATCCTTTTTGGAGACCAGGCAAGCCATCATGAGCCTTAAGGACAACAAAAGTGCTGGACCTGATGGCATCCCTGCAGAAGTTTACAAACACGGAGGTTATCTCCTCACGCGTCGTCTGCACCTCCTTATCTATAACATCTGGGAACACGGGAAGCTCCCACAGGACTGGAAGGATGCCAACATCATTGTAATCTACAAAAAGAAAGGGGACAAAACAGCGTGTGGGAATAGCCGAGGAATCTCTCTCCTCTCCACCGCAGGGAAAATTCTGTCCAAAATCATGCTCAGTAGGTTGGTCAAGCATCTCTCAGAGTCTGTGCTTCCAGAAACGCAGTGTGGTTTCCAGAAGACAAGATCCACCACAGACATGATTTTTGTATTAAGGCAGCTTATGGAGAAGAGCAGAGAACATCACCTGGACCTCGACACAGCCTTCATAGATCTCAACAAAGCATTTGACACCGTTTAACCGTGAGTTGCTATGGAAGCACCTCTCCAAACTTGGGGTTCCACCCAAGTTTCTTTGCATCCTCCAGCAGCTGCATGACGGGATGCAAGCCAGAGTACTCTTCGGAGAGCTCCAGTCAGAGCTCTTTGGGGTGAACGCTGGGGTGAAGCAGGGCTGTGTCTTGGCTCCAGCACTCTTTAATATCCTCCTTTCTGCCATCACGTGCCGATTTCACAAAGGCATCGGACATGAAGATGGCATCCGCGTGGAATACCGCCTCGATGGAAACCTCTTCAACATCAGACGGCTCCAGGCCCACACAAAGACAAATACCTGCCACATCTGCGAACTTCAGTATGCTGATGACTGTGCTGTACTAGCTCACAGCTCAGAATCTATGCAGCATGCTCTCAATACCATTTCTAACTTATACCAGTCTTTTGGTCTCCAGATCAACATAAAAAAAACAGAGCTCATGTTCCAACCTGTGTCGCCAACTCCCACACCACCCAGCCTTCACATCAATGGCATTTCACTAAATGTAGTGGATTGTTTTACCTACCTTGGCTCCACTTTGTCCACCAATTGCTCCCTTGACATTGAAATACACAATCGTATAAATAAAGCCTCATCATCGTTTGGACGTTTACGCAGCAGAGTGTTTATGAACCGTAACCTGAGAATTGGAACCAAGATTGCCGTATACAGCGCAGTATGTCTGTCCACTCTCCTCTCCTCACATACCGCCGGCACTTAACTACCCTTGAGGCCTTCCACATCCGGAGCCTGCAGAAGATCCTTGGCATGTCCTGGGAAGATCGAGTTCCCCACTCAGACAACTTTCAGCGCACAAATTCCATCTGCATGGAAGCAGCAGTTGCAAAAAAACACCTTCGGTGGATTGGACACACCATCCGCATGCCCGATCACCGCCTGCCCCGCCAAGTCCTCTATGGACAGCTGAAAGATGTGAAGCGCTCTGCAGGGGGACGCCTCAAGGACTACACCAGGGACCTCCTCAAACGAGCCAACATCAACATCACGGAACTCGAAGCTTTGGCCTCAGACCGACAAACCTGGCAGACCACTTGTGCCAGGATAGTCTCTAAAATACATCAAATCCACATAGACAGACAATTAGAGAGACGCGTTCAACGGCACCAGCGGGCGGCTGGTACCCCCCTGCCATCCGGCCTCCCATGTTCCATCTGCGGACGTGTCTGCGGCTCAAGGATTGGGCTCTATGCCCATGAAAAGTGGCACCAGCGACATCGTCGCTAAGCCCCCCCCCCCCCCCCACCACAACATCCCCTCCCTGGGAGCAAGCGTCATCATCACCTATGATGGACAGCTAGAAGAGAAGAAGTGTGTGTGTATACCTTCATTCCCATATAGCCAGCAACGCCGGGGTATGTAAATGAAAACGTACAGCATGGCGCAGCACATATGCAAAATTCCCAAACATGCATGAAATCAGGATATGGTAAGTTTTAACCTATCCCACCTGGTCTGTCTTAAATAATATAAACCAACATATTACTCATTCGATTCTTCCCTGCAAGGTTGATTGACAACAACCTTTGGTCATGCCTTCTGTCTCTCCATGGGATATTGTTGTCAAGATAGGGTATGATTTTTAAAAAAACATTTGAAAAACATTAAAGTTAGGCTGTTCAAAAACCTCAAAATTTCTGTATATATCACTGTGAATTGTGGTTTGTTCATGATGAGGCAAAGATGATAGTTGATGATTATGTGATGAGAACTGAAGATTTTACAGTAATTATGAACATTCTGCTGCTTTTGTTTGAAGTGGGAAGAGACATTAAAATTGTTCTGTTATTGCAATTTGACATAAAAAATGATATGAAATGTTAAAAAAATACCTATAAGACGTTTGCCAGCAAAACGATGAATCTTTTATTATTAAGTTTTCAAAAAGGCATTAATGGATGCCTTGATTTGATCTGAGCAATGATGTATTCACACATACACTCACACAAGGTCTCCTTGTTCATCCCATTAATGAGTTCCAAAGAGGCGTCCTGATTCAGAGCTGGCTGAAAACATGTGATTTGTCCCAAAATGTTTCTTCATCTCTTGAGTGTTCAAATCCCTTTGCGTCGCACTCTCCTCCGGAAGACAAAGAGATGAATGGCAGTCGTACAAACAGAGCCTGGAAAAGACTACACTTAATGCCATTCTCTGAATCCTAAAGACTAATTACATTCAAAGTTGCTGCTCTAACAGTTCAGGATATCATGATCATTTATCTTTTCATTATTAATAACTATTGCTTACTTGAGTGAAACCACAGCCAGACAAAATGTGCATCAAGGAGAGCCAATAGGATGTATTGGGAGTCACCAGAGAGGTGTACTCATTGAGGATATTTGATGGGAGCAGGTATAATATACAGAGAGAAATGAGGGCAGACATTTTATCCTCTCTGATTAAAATAAGTTTGGCCCGCTTTTGCAACATTTCTTCTTCAACAATCTTCTTCGATTGCAGATATTGAGTGGCGAGGCCTCATGAGAGTGCAGTCGTGGGCTGTGCGTATCATACCTGACACTTTTTACCACATGTAATTTATCTTTTAAAGCCACAATATTGTACAGAATTCCACTGCACCACCAATGTACTACAGAGGAAAAAAACAGTCCCTATATACTAATGGAATTTAAAAATATGATTGGACAAAAAAAACAAAATAAAAAAAAATGGCATTGATGTACGTACATGTACTTGAAGCATTGGGCTATAATAGCCAGACTGATACCCCCCCCCCCCCCCCCCCCAATGACTCGTTTTACCCAAACACAACCCCTTCTAAAAGGGTTTTAAATTGACATGCATGAAGGATCAGAAAAACAAGAGAGGAGGTCTGGAGCAGCAAGGGCCTAAAGTGCCTGCTCTGAAGCAGATGAAATTGTTGACATTAATTAAACCTACCATATGGTTGCCAAGCACGCCATATCCCAACACCGTATCCCTCCAGTACAATAGACGTTAGTTGTGGAATCACTTATCACTTCAACATGAAAATTTGTAGTTTTTTTTTAATCCAAGATAATTATTGCACATTTCACCTGGTTCACATAATATATTGTGACCTCAAAATAACCTCCTCCCCCACAACCTCCAAATTTAAAGTCAGTCCCAAAATTATCATTTTAAACATGTTTTATAAGTGACGGATAGTCCGATAACGCCTAAGACTATTTGCTGCATTTAATTGATGATCATACAGCAGCAACACTTCAATGAAGCGTCAACATAGGCTTTGTTGTGATTATTAATTCATTCATTAAGTTGTGTGTATTGGTTATAGAAAGGAACAAGGGTTTATTTAAAAAGAAAGCGACACTGGGTCAGGTTGACGGGTCAATTGAGAGTCTTCCCAAATTTCCCAGTCCGCAACTCGCCTCTGATTGAGTATCGTCGTCATGAAATGTCCCATCTGATGTTAGTCATGCAAAATAAGCTGATATCTTTCAAAGTATCTGTGGAATTCACATTGCTGCACTGAAACGTTGCACACCAGCATGTACGTTGTTTCACCCCACCCCCCACAGTTAATATGTTTATTCTTTGAATGTAAAACGATTCACATTTCTACGTCATTAGTCACTTTAAGGTAATGCTGATGATACTTTGTAAGTTCTAATTGATGAACCTGCACATTCACATTTCAGTTTTTTTTAAATTACATCTTCATTTTTCATTGAACCCTCGTGGGCGAGACCAGAGCTCGATTTCTCACTTTTGCGCTCATATATTACTTGTAATGCTGATGAGTTGATACCGGAGGGAGTGGGGCCATCAGGCCAGTCGTTAGTCAGGAATGTAGGAACAATCGGTGGGGCCGTAGGGAGTGGTCCTCTGCTCCCCCCAACCTGAGAGTAGGGACCTATCATAGCATTGTCCGGCGCCGCCATGGACATTAGAGAGATATATATAGGGCCGATACTACCAGTAAGACTTTAGTTCGCTGAAGAAGCATCTTGGATAAGAAGCGAAACGTCCGACACCTTCAAAAAAAGTCCAGATGACGGCTGAAGAAACCTTTTCATCGATATTACTTGGAATCAATATGTCTTCTATAAACAGCATGTGTGACAGATGAAAGACCAAAGTCTCTGGTAGACCTACTTTGTCTATTTTGTATTCATATCATTTTCATATTTTGTGTCTCAACAGTTAAACAGAGTTAAATAATCCAATAGAGTGCATGTGTAAAAGTCAAGTCCCAAATCTGGCTCGCCACATCATTTTATTCGGCCCGCGAAGAAAATCAAACTTGTGAAATTCCATGATGCCTTCTCAAGTCCGAACCAAAATTTAAAATTATACTTTGTTGACCTTGAAAGCAGCATGGAAGAATGTGTGGCCCGCATCCATCCTTGATGTCACATCCTAATTGGCGTAAGGTGCGCGCCCCTCCCCTCCATGCTCTCCGGGCTCACTCACCTGATTCCAATCCCTTTGATTGTGCCTTCTGGCTATAAAAGCCACTCGTTCCCGCTCGGTCCTCACCGGTGTATTCGCTCTCTCGTTACCCTGTCACCCAGCAGTACGCAGGTTGTTCCCGCTCGTCTGTTCGGTTGCCTTACCTTCTGTTTTTGCCCTGCGTGTCTCAGTAAAACCTTTATTGAACTCTACTGTCTCCATCATGTATTTCGGATCCAAACCCTTCCTTTTTTTCATCCGTCGATTTCTGTCGCCACTCCTCGAGCGGACATGACACTTGAGAGGGACTTTGAAGGATTGGATCCTCTTGACTCTGTTGTTTTGGACGACATTGTTTCCATTGGACAGAACATGGGACTCGAAGTGGATGCAGGTGACATTGAGGAGCTTGTTGATGACTATAATGAGGTCCTCAACACAGAGGATTTGATTTGCCTTCAAGAGGAAAAGCAGAAGCAAGCCATTCAGTAGTTGTCATCTGAGGGCGAGGAGGAGGAGATGGCTGCAGCATCAAGTGAGAGCATCAAGGCAATGTTGGTTAAGTGGAATGATGTGCAGGCTTTTATTGAACAGTTCCATCCAGAAAAGACTGTGGCTATGAGAATCATAATATCTTTCATCAACATGATGAATGATAATGTGATGCCTCAGTTTCGTAAGACCTTCCAGGTCAGAAAGCAACAGGTGTCAATTAAGAGCCATCAAGGACCATCACAAGTGTAAATAAAGTGACTTTATTATACAGTGCAGTGTATTTCTTTCATTACAATACAGTAGCACATTTATTATACATCGAATAAGGTTTATTGTGTGTAGTTTTAATGCTTATTTAATTGAAAATTATATTTTATGGAGACCTGGGAACGGATTATTCTCATTTTAATGGTTTCCTATGGGAAATTAATTTTTGGGATACACACTTTTCGCCTTACACACACTGTCTGGGAACCAATTAAGTTTGTACGCCAAGGCTCCACTGTACTGTATTTGATCATTCAGATAGAGCAGCCTGCAAAGATATGGAACGACTTCCAAGCGGTGTTGAGTGTGCCTTTGGAATACAATCAACCCACCAAGAACTGGGTCTGCAGATACACCAGACGCAGTGGCTTTGCAAGCCACAATGGGACCCAGTTGAACACCACCAACGACCACCACCAACCACCACCAACAACCACCTACAACCAGCAACCAACCAGCAAACAACCAGCAAACAACCACAACAGCAAACAACAACAACCAATCACCAAAAAACAATCACCAACAAACAACAAACAACAACAAACAACATCAGAAGCTATTTGCTTCGTCTTGAGAAACAAGTGAATTAGTGACGCATGGATGCAGGATTAAGGTGCATTTTTGAAGAATAAAAATAGTGACTTTGAACAAAATCCGGACCAAGATGAAGGTCCTAGTCTGGGTGGAGGACAAAAGAAAGCAAAGACATCCGGCAAAGTTTCCGTTCCTTTTAAACATTTAAACAATTTTTTCCGAGAGGACAGTAATTTCATCTGTGCTGTATGTCATGCATATTAGCATATTTGACAATAAAGCTGACTTTGACTTTGACTTTATTTTTATTATAACCAGTAATGTACAATTACAGTAATGAACAGTTAAACAACACATTTTGGTGTGTAAACAACATATCAATCATCCATTTTGATAGCACAAGCTTGCATTCCAATTTCCACAAAGTCAAAAACTATCTCAGGCAATTTACTCAACACTTGTAATTGCTCTTAACCGTTGAATCAACAACTAGAGCAAAGGAGGTGCATATAGGGATAAATAAGGAGGTACATAGGGATATAAAATTATGGAGTGGAATTTTCATCAGTTAAGCAAGCTTAATCGGGTAGTCTAGAAGACATATTACCTTTTGGTTTTCTTCATATTTGAAGATTCAGATAGAGCAGTCTATAAGCCAGGGCAGCCTGCAAAGATAGTGGTCGGCGAGTGTCGGGGCGAAAAATATTATATATTTTTAATGCAACCTGAGAAAAGTTTGACTTGAGACAGAAAATAATGGAGCTATCTTAAAACAAAAAGAAACTTCTTATTCTGTCAAGGTCATCTCGTTCTTGCTTCACAAAGAATACTCATGCACAAAAAAAAAAAAAAAAAAAAAAGGTTGCCACAATAAACAATGGACACGTTATGCCAATTTTTGCTAAATAACAGCTTTTCATAATGGTGCAAAAGCAGATTAAACACATGAAGTTCTAGGATCACATTGTGAGACTCCAGCATGTCCCAACTGACGACTGGACTGGAGTAAGTATACAAACTTGTAAGGATGACTTTTAAAGCTCAAATTGCTGCATTTTGCTTTTTCCAGAAATGCAACGCTTTGGCATTGCCTTGAAACACAAAGCATTCCATCAGATTGCTACAACTGTTAAAGGCATCCGATTTACTGCTTCGACTGGCCACACTAGTGGGAGGTCTGTGGATTTTTATGAAATGCTATGATGTATGGTTTAAAGTCATTAATTCAATTTGTTATTTGCCATTTCTGTTGAGGCGTTTGCAGCATTTTGGTACAAAGAAGTTCTGATCTCATCAGGTTCTCTTGTACCTTCATCTGGAGAGAGACGTAATCATCTGCATCGAGGATCGTCAATAGTTCTCAAGTATCACGCCTCTTTGTTGGTGGCATAGGAAACAAATCTGTGGAGTTACTTGGAAGAGTGTCAAGACTCTTTGAGTGAGTTGGTTGATCACATTCTCCAACTGAAGTTTGCTGTGTCATCAGAAAGTGCATCAACAGGGATTAACGCCATTCTGAGGGAGCTTCTTCTCATGTCAACCCCTGGCTCATTGAACAGCTAATTAGTTGCTTTCTGTTGAGCATATGGTCCTTGTACAGCAGCTGTTCCAGCTGAATATACGATTTCTGCACAGGGTGCACAGACTTGTCGGTGGGACTCCTGCAACCCTGCTTTGTAAATGACCAATGGGATTATGGACTGAGTTTTCATTGTTCTGATAAATGATGCTACATTGCTCAGAAAGCTTTCGTTCACAGATAATATATCACATTTAGAACCATTTCTGACCAATTCTGAGGCAGGGGGATTGTCACACAGTTCTAATGCCTCTCTGACTTCTTGCTACAAGGCAAAAAAGTGCATGGGTATTAACTTTGCATTCATCATTTGTTTTATCGCCTCATAGTCCTTACGTGCAATAATTCCCCCATTCATTTGTGGATTGGTTATACATAATCACAATGCAGGGGACACACCAGACCAAAGCCTAACAGATCCCTCTAATTGCATTTATGAAATTCAGTTACCATGACACAGATAGATGGACCTGCTGTCAGTAGGGACAGTCGTCATTTGTTCACATCAGTGCTCACGTCAGCCCGGAGGCGCTGATGGGGCCGACGTTGTGTGACTTGAAATATCAGATGGAATAGAGGGAAGGGGATGAGGAAAAAAATGAAAAAGAGGAGAAGAGTCCACAATGACTGAAGCTGTAAAGTGGCATTCAGTAAATTTAGAGGAGAAGTTGGAAAAATAGTCATTGATCTCACAAGGTAACTCAAAATAGCATTAAGATTCAGCAAGCCTGATTGTGTGGCTCATATGAGCACACCCAAGCCACCTAGCAGCGCGGGTGTAGGTGATTGCAGTTCAAATCTCAATTGAAAGGCATCATAGCACATCATTTCATATGCGTGACAAAGGAAAATTTTATTAGATGAACAAAAATAATTCAATGCAGGTGTCAGGGCCATTACCCTTTTTTTCCTTCGAGATTCTTGAAGATAATTTTATATCCCTGTGCACTTCCTTTATTTTAGTTGTTGATTCAACGGTTCAGAGCAATTACACTCAAGTGTCGAGTAAATTGACTGAGATAGTTTTTGATGTTGTGGAAATTGGAATGCAAGCTCGTGCTATTAAAATGGATGAATGATATGTTGTTTACAGACTAAAATGTGTTGTTTAACTGTTCATTGCGGTTATTGGTGATATTAAAAAAATGGTCTCATCGTTTAAATAAAATTTTAAAACATTTAAAAGGAACAGAAACTTTGCCGGAAGTCTTTGCTTTCTTTTGTCCTGTACCCAGACTAGGACCTTCATCTGGGTCCGGATTTCGTTCAGGGTTCAGTTCAGAGTCAGTATTTTTCTTCTTCCAAAATGGAACACTCGCACCTTAATCCTGCATCCATGCGTCACTAATTCACTTGTCTCACAAAACAAAGCAATTAGCTACCTGCTGCTGATTTTGTTGTTTTTGTTTTTGTTGTTGTTGAGCCACCTCCATCTAGATCCCATTGTGGCTTCCAAAGACACTGCGTCCCGGTATCTTCAGACCCAGTCGATGGTGGGTTGATTGGGAACTATTTGTAGTCCACCCAACACCACTTGGAGGTCGTTCCGAAGTTGTGTGCTGCTTTTACTACCTACCGGTATGGGAAAGTGTATAGACTGCTCAGGCATTCATTTTAATTGGATAATTTCCCATGGCACACCTGACAGAATCTCAGCGGCATAATGTTCATTTATCGTATGGATGGCTCAATAATTCTCATGTCATTTTATTCCTTCATTCAGTAGTTAATTTGACATTATCACATTTCTTTGTCCAGATGCTGTGGTCATTGTGAGCCTTGTCATTTCGCTTTCAAAATTGTAGCTTATGAGTCCCTTTGTGTACTGGGACAGAGATGAATGATCAGTTTTTCCTGTCCTAAAGTCACACCATCTTCAACTCTGCGGTAGCGTTGCAGACCCGCCCCTGGACCTCAGAGGTTTAACAATAAAGGGCCTTGGTCTTCTGTCAGGGTCATTATGGAAGTGAAATGCAGGGAATCAAGGAGTAAGGTAGGTGTGCTCTCAAAAAATTTAAAGTAAAGAAAAGAAACCAAGGCACTTTGAAATTCTAATGAATCTCACGCCTAAGCTCAAGATCCAAAAATGAGAGTCAAAATAACAAACCAAAGCTAGGTCTAAACTTACAACAAGAGGAAACAAGAGACTGATGCAGCATTCACAAGCAATGAAATGACAAAGACAGAATGGAACAAAAAAAATCAATCCAAGCCAACTAACAAGACAAGAAGGAACACCTGGACAAAATATGAGCGGCCAATAGAGCTAACTGCTCTACATTAGCAATCAGCTTGACATGCAGAGATGAAAGACCTATTGAACAGTGCAAAAATGAACCATGAAAAAGTGAGACATAACACGAAAGAAAAAACTAATGTTAATCTAAAGAAAAAGCACAGACCATGACTCTTGTACTTTCAGATATCACTTAGAATATGCCCTCTCCATCTTATCTCCTGTTCGAGCTGCAGGTTTTTGGACACGACCTTCCTGAGTTTTTTCTTTGGCTCAGCCCCTGATGACTTTGCTATTCCATCATCACAATGTTGTTGCACGTGGACTGCCCCTCTAGATATTCTATTTTATTTGTGACAGTCAGCAATGCCATTGACCTTGAACATATTTGACGGCACAGAGATGGACCGGTCAGCTTGTTTTATGTCATCCATAACCTTTTTAGTAAATTGCAAGGTTGCATTCATCTCCTGTAGTTCTATTGGTAACACATCCTGAGGTTTCTTGCCTTGATGATCACTTTCACAAAGTTTTTCTACTGTTGTTGAGGCACCTACCCCTTCTGCTGTTGGATTAACTCATTTCCTCAAGTAAGCATCACAGACTCTTTTACTTCTGCATCTTGTGGCTTTACCAACACCTTTTGGGCAGATGGATTTCTTCCTTCATCATGTCCTGCTGATGAGCACAAATCATGAATTACCTTGCAATCTCTCGTTGCATGGCAGGAAGAAAGAGGACTAAGCACCTTATCATGCACAAAATACAGATCCATCAATCCATCCATCCATCCATCCATCCATCCATCCATCCATCCATCCATCCATCCATCCATCCATCCATCCATCCATCGATACAAACAAAGGTATTGTTGAATTAATAGCACTTTAACCATGCCAACTAACATTCAGTAATATTATATTTGAGAAAACTTATCCGAAAGAAAGATTGTCATTAACGTTTCAACTATATGGCCAGTGAGTGTACAAATATTGGTATCTAGCAATAAATTGTTAGAAGTTCAAATTCTAAATTAACGTGATAGTGTCGAAATGATAAGGAATTGCTTGCTTGCAACTAAATCCCTTTCTGTGTCCTTTTGATGACATTTTTCCTACATCTTTGGACATCACAGCCTGCAAAATGTAGTGTGAAAAATGACATTACGGTTCAGATGGGTAACAGAGAGATTTATTTTTCTCAATCATTGACTATAAGGCATTGGTCTATCCTTTCATCCAGCAAATTTGTCGTTCCAGGCTAACTCCTGCCTTGAGCTTGAGGTGAAGAAGGATCATGCTAAAATGCTCCCAGAAATTCTTAAGCTTGTCTTAGGATCAAATGTGCCTTAGACTGTTTGCCCTTATTGAGCTATGCATACTGAAGGACTAATTAAAGCACAGTACATGATTGACCAAAAGGCATGGAGTAATTATCTGCTAAAAAGAACAATTGAGTTGGAGTAAAGTCAAGCCTGCAGCTGTTTTAAACGAGCAAGAGATGGACCGACAGATAGATCGGTCTGCAGGCAAATGTTGCAAAGAACCACCCTGCGTGTGCAAAGATCCACTCACATGTGCATGTGACCCAATGTTCATAGTGAATGCATATATAGTAAATATTCACCAGGTCATGTGGCAGGTGCTGCATGGTTGTGGGGACCTGTGAGAAAATAAATTCAAAAATGTGATTTTTTTACCCCCGACAAAACCAATCGGTGAAAAAACAGTTGTCATAGGAAAAGTGACGTAGGTAAAGAAAATAAAAATCACTGCAGGAACCAAACTCACAGATCACTGGAAAAGATTACTTCCAATATAAGCTTGAAGGATTATGCTTCCCTCCTCGATTGTTTCTGTAATATTGCAGCACTCGATTCCATATCCTGGTGTACAAGACTTATATGGGTGAGAATAGAAAACAACCCCCCCACAGACATTTTCACACCTACATCCCTATGAAACTGGAGCTGGGAAAGAAAGAAAATGGATGGAAAACGGCAGTGTGTTGTGCGATCAATATTAACAGATAGTGTAGAACATCTGAATGTTTCTCACTTTTAATGGAATTTTTTCAAACTTCTGGAGAAGAGCCACTAATAGTCTGCGGATCCTGAGATCTGGCGAGTAGAATTTGCAGCACTTGACCTTGAAATGCTCTTTCATACTTTTCTATCTTTACATTTTTTACATTGACAATCGGATGCTGACACCAATTTTAGGATCAGTGGGAAGCTCACCAATATTTGTTGGACTGGCAAGGGGAAATATTTTTTTGGGGCATCCTCAAAACCAGTAATTGAAATGACGCTGAATCAAGCGAACTATGAAAAATGCTTCAAATTGTTGAAAAGAGAGGCGGCAAGAGCAGGGTTGCATGAACGTTGTGTCTGTGAACGTCTGAACCGCGCACATGGGGGAAATAACAATGTGTGAGTGAGGCGGGCACTGCGGCTGCTTGTGGCCCCAGCGGCTCAAAGTGTTTTCTAAATGCTCCTTAATCTCTCCATAAATGACAGCTTTGCTTTCCAGTGAGCAGTGTGAAAATGCAATATGTCTTTGCCAGGGCCTGTGGGATTGCGGTGTATGTGAGAATAGGGAGAAGGCTGCCGTGCTTCGGAGCTTAAAGAATTTTGTCACCACCATGAATGTCACGATTAAAATATTTTGATGCCAGATGCAAACAGTGGCTCTCTGTGCTGAAAGGTGGCCATTGAACTGACATAAATACTGGCAGCTGGTTTGAGGTGCTGATTCAAATAGAAACGTCCAGGTCCCGGTGACTTTTCTCCAGTCATCAACAGCACTTTTCACAAGTCATCATAAGTGGTTTGTCAATATGCTGTTTACGGTGCTATCCTTAGCCTCTGACTTTTCTTCAATCAATGGCATCTTAAAAAGAGGCGGTATGGTGTGGCCGCTCTTTATAGTACTCAGATGCCAAAACACATCTCCATTAAAGCACAGGAGCAAAGAGGCAGTGCATGCTTCTATGCAGGCAACAACCCAAAATGGAAGTAACGCGCTTGTGCGTCAATGTGGCAGGAAGTGAGCTCCTTATTTGCCAATTTCCTCACTGCTTGTCCATATGAAGGCCTTAACGAACAACAAAGACTCTGTCATATTAAAGCCGACGTGGACCACATATCTGCAGTGAGAGGATCAACTCCAAGGACACCCGACTTCTCCTCTCATTATAAGCAGACAATAGTTAGTCCCAGTAATTACAGAGAGATGTTAAGGAAACACACAGGGGAAATTATGCAACAGAGCTGATTCCATCAACAGTGACACTAGAGGAGTACTGGAAGGTCAAGATGGTACTTAACAAAACATCAGCACCCTGCCAAGGTTGTGAACTGATAAAGTAGAATCATGTCATGCTAGTAAAGAGAAATGAACGTTTAAAAAAGCCATCGTTGACATTGGAGCAATCACGCAATGCAATATTTTCAGCCGCAAATGTGTTCTTAAAATACATATTATATCATAAAGATCATCAAATGCAATGGTGGACCACCCTCTTGCATTCGACAGAGTGGTGCGCTTTGCTTATTGTATGTCATTTTGCTGCGTGTAGGAATGATGAGATATGAAGACACGAAATGAAATGTTTCATGAAGTACAATGAAACGATCATTTAAAGAACAAATGCGTTGTGAAATCATAGCGTGTAGCTTTAGAGGTAATTTTGCTGTAATTTTGATTCAACATCTTGTTAGGCCTGCTCTCTCTCCAGCGCAGTGGTTCTTCACCTTTTAGAAGGACCGTAACCCACCAGTTAATATGCACATTCATGGGCATATATATATATATATATATATATATTGTCCAGCAGGATATCGAGTGTGATACTTAATATTCTTAATGCATGACTCCATTTCACACACAAATTTTACATACACTTACATACTTACACACTTACATACATTTATTAAACCCCTCCCAAAAAAGTAAGGCTGTAGCTGCCAAATCAATACGCCCACAAATGCACACTAACTCAGTTGATTTGTATTTTCCACAGTGACTTAAAAGTAAATTGGATCTCACGAAACAGAGTGATTTCTCCGGCCTTTCACTAGTGAGCCAATGAATAACAACTTCAACTTCTGATCAAACTTATTGTGTTTGGCTCATGAACAAGACTTAAATACTAGACAGGAACATATGGATTTTCCCCAAATGCACCTCGTAATTTGAGCAGTATTGATACAATGTTGTCAGCACCGTCAAGAGGATGATAAGAAACTGCTTCTATTGAGTACAAAGAAATGGCGAATTATCTTACAGCTGACTCAGTCCACTTTTGTAGCTAGAATGGGAGGGAATAGCAAAAAATATATATATCGGTATAAATAAATACATACATAAATAAAAAATTAAATAAATAAACAATGATATACATTTTCTTGACAGGGCTAAAGATGTATATATGGGTAGCATATGTAAGGCCTGTAAATTTTCTTCATTTTACCATGCATTTGAAATTCTGTTTGCCCTCCTCAGGATCTTGAGATGTATGGTGGGTAACTCTTTGTGTCAGCAATTGTGAGAGCAGCTGCAGGAAAGATAAAAAGTAAATGAACAGACTCGGTAATTGGAAGGGTAATTTTACCTGAGATTTATTCTAATAGTCTGGACCAAGATACCTGATCATTTTGCTCCAATTTCTTACATTTCCTGAAGCCTGCTGTGGTTTGATTTAATGGTTTGAGCATTAAAGCTCATCACGGCGAGCAGTCCACCATTACAGCTGTCACATAATTTTGATGCTGTTTGAAAGGTAGCAAAATCAAAGTCTCCGGTGACATTTTGATTCTCGTATGAGTTGTTACTCGCCAATCCCCTACCACCCCAAAAATAAAATCTAAGTTCTTCACAAATCACTTCAAGACATGATGCGAAGGATGAGTTCTAAAATTGGGAGAAACCTTCGCCTCGCTGATCACTGGCTGTGCTTGTCTACAAAGAAGAGGGAGCTTGAAGTTAACTGCAATGTTGCATGCAAATAAATTGGATTCCAAATTAAACCAGTTTTCAAAATTTGCACTTCTTGGCACAAGAAGTTCATTTGGATAAAGCACAGAATAACCGAATGGGATTCCAATTAAGTTTGCAATTATGAGATTAAATCTTTACATTGGAATGTACTTGATTCAATCGCGCCTAAACAAGAGCAGAATTTTACATTTCACTCAAGATGAAAATAAAAACACTGGTATTTCTCCTCAATTATGCCCAATGCACATCCAGTATGCAAATACTTTGCAGTATCTGTGGCATAAATTAATACTGATTCATTCATTCATTCACACACATGCACACACACAGTGTAGTATATATATATATATATATATATATATATATATACACAACACACATCAATATGTTGCATAATTTTTGATCTGTGCAAACCTTTTTCTTATTTGTCACATTTGTATTGAAGTTTTGCTATGAGCATATTGAATCAACAGTCAAACAAATAAAATCTATACATCTATCTGGGAACGCCTCTGGATCTGCCAGGACGAGCTAGAAGTGGCTGGGAAAGGGAAGTCTGGGCTTCCCTCCTGAAGCTGCTGCCCTGCGACCCGACCCCGGATAAGCGGCAAAAGATGGATGGATGGATGGACATCTAACATAAATACATCCAAAGAAAAAAACCTTGCTGATAATTTATGTGCATGTCTGACCATTTTTGGTCATGTCCCAAGTTTGGGAAAGGTTGGTTTGAAATGTGATGGGTTCAACTAGACTATAGGACAAGTTTCTTAGTTGGATTATCGAATGGACATGTCTGTAACCCAGCAGGGCCAGAGTGTCGTGACACAGATTCTGCACGGTCCTAACAATATCATAGCCTAGATGAAGCCTCCAACTCTCAGCTGTCGTTCTGGAGTCTCTGGTGGTGGAGTATTTGTAATTCCATTCCAATGGGGCAGACAAATTGCCCTTAGTGTTCCTTGTTATCCATCTTTGCACCCTCCCCTCAATCTCTAGTCCAATAAACTGGTAGAGCTTGTTGGCCATGTGTTTCGGGTTAAATGCGAGGTCTTCATATCTCACTAAAAGATAGCGGCCCTGCAGCCAAGCTGGTCTCTTCAGCCCTGCTTCTGCAGATGCCACCATGTCTTTGCAGGTGCTGGTGATCTGCGATAGATCCACATATCGTGGTTGCCGTCCTGTGGTGTTCCACATTTTCCAAGCACGGAACTGATCTGAAAAAGCTGTCATGCGTGAGGCAAGAATGGCTCGAGGATCTCTCACCAGGTGGATGATCTTTAAGTCCAGACGCGGATCTTCAACCAAAGTTTGCAGGTCCTTCACCTCAGGGATGCGAACAGTTTTTATGGCTACATGACCTCTTCTCAGGCACGACTGTGATGCTAAGGTTAGGTTCAAGATTCCGCACTTCTTGGTACACCAATTTTCTTCAGGTCCATCTAATGCTGCTCCATTTCCCTCTTCCAGACAAACAGGAGGAGAACAAAGGGCATGACTAGAGCTTCTACGAAAGAAGGAATTAGTTACATGATCATGCGGCTCAGGGCGGATGTAACTCTCAATAAAGTGAAGGTCGCATTTGTACAAATTGAGCAGGAGGTCTCTGTATGCTCCCAGTAGCGTCCGGCGATCCAAGGTACGGCGAATCCTGCCGCTGGAATTTGTGAATGCCTGCTGGATGTGGTAGAGAGGTTCGAACATGTAAAAGATCTCAGGGTGCTGATTGAGCAGCTGTCCGGTGAAGGATGAACCACTGCGTGTGGTGGCAAACAGGAGTATGTGCTTCTGAGTGGTCTCCATGGGCATCCAACTGTGATCACAAAGTGTTTTCCAATTGGATTCTTTGAGGGGGAAAAAAATAACAGTTTTTCAGTCCATATGCAATTGTATTTTCTCTTTCATATTTCTTCAGGGTTTTTTTCCTCGATGTGGAGTTTGCATGATCTCCCTGTGCTTGTTTGTCAGTGCTCTGGACAAAACAAGTGGCACATACAAATGGATGGATAAATTAAAAAAATAATTGGCCAAAATCATCTGAGAACACTAAGTACAATGTCTAAATATTACACAACTACACTCACTTTCCTTTGCTGAGAAGCAGCAGTCTGAGCATGAAAGCCCAGTCTTCTTTTTTTGAGTCTCCACCAGCTCCACAGAACAAGACACTGAGGTATTCCCTGGCCTACAGTGAATCCTTTCAGCATGTCCCTAATACCTGGACACAGGTCTGGAACACTGGAAAGTTTACTGATAAGGTCACATTAATTAACAGTCACATGTGAGTGTGGGAACATAACATCTAGCAATAAGTCCCAACTAGAAATCTGCTCCTTTGCGACCGAGAGCAGTAGATTTAGATCTTCCTAGAAACGCCACCGTTAGCTGCAACTGATGCGAAGCCTTGGCAGAGTCCTTTGTCAATGTGGAACATGTGTCAGCTTGAATTGTATAGATACCAGATGACCTGCAGTTTCCAAATCACACATCTTGACTGGGCAAACTTCCATGCCTGCCGCAGTGTCTTAGTATGCATAGCACGTTGGTGCACCTCCTGACTCAGAGGTTTGTAGACTGGGCTCACCTCAGCTGTCTTCAGGAATACAGCAATGGCTGATAAGCTTTCCCGTATAGCTGCACAATAAATAGTGTCCAGTAATCATCTATATAAATTAGGACACACTGCTTCTTGAAAAAGGGGACAACCAAGACCATCACTTACATTTTTCAAGCGATGTGCCAGTCACATCAATCCCACAAAATTTCAACATTTTTTATGTGAAGAAGGACTGATCTATTATTTGGGCAGTCTTACTATTTTTCATCCGGAAGAAATAAGAACTGGCTAAATTAAATGTCAATTCATTAAGAAATAATCCTGTAATATTGTGAACTCTGATGAATTCAAGATTGACCTTTATGTGAACTTTCTGTTCCTAACATTCTTGAATGACTTTTTTGGTCATTTTGGAACACATTTTTGAAATTATAGATTAATAAATTTTGATAGGCAGTGCTACCCAGAGAAAGGTAGAAAAAAAAACAAGGCGATAAAATAAAAACAATACTTAGAAAAATGCTTGTCTTGTAGTGAATGGAATCTCATGACAGCTCAATCTCTATATATAGCACAAACAGCTAACATGTAATTACTACTGATGAGGAGTTGATTGCAAATGGGGGTTCCAGTAACAGGCACAGTACAAGAGAGGATTAATAAAGGAAAATTTTGAGGCTGATTGTAAAATGAAACACCAATCTTATTTCTTTCTTCCCACCTCCGCATGAGGATTCATCAGGCTAACTATGCGCTCTTTCTTTGACCTCTACTCCATCATTGTTGCACTGTGATTTGCCCTGTCTCGACTAATAAACATAACATAATATAATATAACACAATATTCATATTCATAATAATATATTTGATTTTTAAGCACCTTTCAAAACCCTGAAGAGCACTGTATATGAAATCAAAGAGATAATATATAGAGAGAAAATACATTCAGAGCAATTGCCTAAAGGTGAGCATTTGATACTGAACAGATATACAGTATTTCGAGTTTTAGTTTGAATGTGATGAAAGAATCTGGATTGCAGAGGTCAAGCTGCAGAGTCCCAGAGTTTCTGAGCAAAGCGATTCATACCTCTATTCCCCATTATACTGAAATAAGCCAATAGGTGCAGTCAGATAGCTGCAGGAGGAGGACCTGAGAGTAGAGGTTTGGTCTGGTGCTTTGTAGGAGGTCAGAATAACATGGAGGAGAGATGCGTATGGCCTCAAAGGTGTCAAGCAGGAGCTTGGAGTGGATCTTATCTTTGACCGGAAGTAAGGGAAGTTGATGGGGGTGAGATAATTGAAAGAGACGGTTTGAGTAATGAGGTGTGCAGGAGAGTTCTGGACCAGATGGAGATTATGTCAGCACTTGTGAGGGAGGCCATAGAGGAGAGATTTGTAATATTCAATTCGGAAGGTAACAAGACTGTCAACCAGGGTAACGGTGAGGGCGGATTGGGGGCCATTGGTCTTGCATGGGTTAGTAAATTAGTATTCAGTGTTATGTGACTGATAGGTGACCTGCATGATAATGTGCTGTCGAGGATGACACCTCAGATTTTTAACCTGAAGTGAAAATTAGATCAAGGAGTGACCTACTAGAAATAGTAAAGCTGTCAACGTTGAATAATGTTATGATGCTGCCAAATTGATACCGTGATACCTCCGCTGATGAACTTTTCGCCTCACGAACATTAAATTCGCGAGGATATGGTCTCGGCTGACAAATTACTTTTCGTCACCCCCTTTCTATGAGTGTGGACGCGATCTGTAATACTTTTGCTATTATGGGACCGAAAAAGACCCCACCACAGGCTAGTTTTAAGACAAAGAAGACACTCAAGAAAATTACGGTCGAGCAGAAGGAGATCATCGAAAAACATAAACGAGGTGTGCGATTGTGTGACTTACGTCCCAGTACTAGTACGCTAAGTCGGCCATTCCTTAAGAAAAATGAAGCTATGAAGGGTGCGTGTGTGGTTAAGGGCGTTTCTGTGTTGTCAAAGCAATGGTCTCAGGCAATAGAAGAGGTTGTAAAACGTCTGTTGATTTGGATTAACAAAAAGCAGATAGCAGGGGACAGTGTGTGTGAGGGTATTATCGCCGAGAAAGCACGACAATTTTAAAACTTCACACTACATCAACGACAATCACAAAGGTAAATAAAACTACTTTATTATAAAGTACAGTGTATTTCTTTAATTACAATACAATAGCACATTTATTATACATAAAATAAGGTATATTTTGTGTAGTTTTCAGGCTTATTTAGTAAAAAAATATGTTTTATGGGGACCTGAGAATGGATTATTCTCATGTTCTCATTTAATGGTCTCTTATGAGGAAATAAATGTTTGGAAGACGAATTTATCACCTTACACACTTTCTGGGAACCAATAAAGTTCTTGAGCTGAGGTGTCACTGTATATTTAAAAATACATAAAATTAAAGTTAAAAATAAAGAACATTAACAACAGAACGGGGCAGAGCAAAATTAATTTGATCAGAGATTATCAATGTTAATGTCCTCCAGGTCATGAAAAGTTACTGAATTCACTTTCTTTTACAGTAAATTTGTTGTCATTTTTAAAAATGACTTCTCTCACTACCTCGGACATGAGCTGATCTGTATTGTTAATGTTAGATGTTTGGACTGGTTGGGGTACCTCGATGATGTCTGCTCTGACACTGGTAAACACCTTGACAGGGTCCAGCGAGCGAGTCCCTCAGGGTGCGAATGGCCGTGTACTGGACCCCAAGTGAAGCACACACCAGCAGCAACACTGCCTTCCAGGAGAACTCCATCCTGATGCTCCTCCCCGATGGCTCTACATCCTTCAAGCTGATGATGCACACACACACACACACACACACACACACACACGCACGCACGCACGCACGCACGCACGCACACACACACACACACACACACACACACACACACACACACACACACACACACACACACACGTACACAATGAGCCCTTAAAAGGTGCAGGCCTTTTTTTAAATCAGCTTTTTGTACTTTTAATGCCAGTTTTGTGTGTTAAAATATATAGTGGGGCCTCGGTTTACGAACACCTTACCTTACGAACTTTTCGGTTCACGAACGTAAAATTTATGAAAATTAAACCTTGGCATAAGCACTACTTTTTGATATACACACCCCCCACCACGACTGGCGGAGTAATCTTTGGCGGAAGAACACAAAAGCACACGACAGAACAGCACCCCAGCCGGCCGGCCCACCTTTGCACACCCCCTTTCTCTGAATGAAAACGTCGATCAGCATTTTTTACAGATATTTTGCTGTTATGGGACCAAAAAAGACAACACCACAGGCTTGTGTTCAGCCGAAGAAGACATAAAACAAGATTACAGTCGAGGAGAAGAAGGAGATAATTGAAAAACACAAACAAAGTGTGCGTTTGTGTGATTTAGCGGCCCAGTATGGATATGCTAAGTCAACCATTGGTACCATCCTCCGCAACAGAGAAGCCATCAAAGGTGCGTCTGTTGTAAAAGGTGTTTCCGTGCCGTCAAAGCAACGGTCTTGGGCAATCGAAGAAGTTTCAAAACTTCTGTTAATTTGGATTAACAAAAAACAACTATCCGGCGACAGCATGAGTAAAGCAATTATATGCGAGAAAGCACGGCTAATTCACTCCGATATCGCCATGCGGCAACCTGGAAGTTCGGCGCTTATTGAGGATTTTAAAGCCAGCAACGGATGGTTCGAGAACATCTGAGGGCGAAAAGTATGGCGAAAAGTAGTGCTTATAGCAAGGTTTCATTGGCATAAATTTAACGTTCGCAGCATCAAGTGAGCGCATCAAGGCAATGTTGGCAAAGTGGAATGATGTGCAGGCTTTAATCGAAAAGTTCCATCCAGAAAAGACTGTGGCTATGAGAATAATCAACATGATGAACTATAATGTGATGCCTCAGTTTCGTAAGACCTTACAAGTCAGAAAGCAACAGGTGTCAATTAAGAGGTTTTTAGTCAGCAACATGATAAGGAGTCAGCGTCACCATCAATCTCCTCTTGTTTTCCTTTCGGCTTTTCCCCTCAGGGGTCGCCACAGCGAATCAATGTCCTCCATCTATCCCGGTTTTGTGTATCCTCTTCTCTCACACCAGCTACCTTCATGTCCTCTTTGACCACATCCATAAACCTCCTCTTCGGTCTTCCTCTCGGTCTCCTGCCTGGCAGTTCAAGGCTCAGCATCCTTCTCCCGATATAGTCACTCTCTCTCCTCTGGACATGTCCAAACCATCTCAGTCTGGCCTCTCTGACTTTCTCTCCAAAGCCTCTAATATGAGTTGTCCCTCTAATGTACTCATTCCTGACTGCAAATTTCCCCATTGCGGGACGAATAAAGGTATTCTGATTCTGATTCTGATTCTGATTCTGATCCTATCCAACCTGGTCACTCCCAAAGAAAACCTCAACATCTTCAGCTCTGCTACCTCCAGCTCTGCTTCCTGTCTTTTCTTGAGCGGCACTGTCTCCAGTCCAAACATCATGGCTGGTCTGACCACGGTTTTATACACTTTTCCTTTCATCCTAGCTGAAACCCTTCTATCACACATCACACCTGACATTTTTCTCCAGCCGCTCCAGCCTGCCTGGACACGCTTCTTCACCTCTTTTCCACACTCTCCATTGCTCTGGACAGTTGACCCCAAGTACTTAAAATCCTCCACCTTCTTTATCTCTTCTCCCTGTAGCATCACTCTTGCACTTGGATCCCTCTCATTCACACACATATATTCCGTCTTGCTGCGACTGATCTTCATTCCTTCTCCGCCACCTGTTCCCTGTTCTCGCTACAGATCACAATGTCATCTGCAAACATCATGGTCCAAGGAGATTCTTGTCTAACATCGTCTGTCAGCCTGTCCATCACCATAGCAAACAAGACGGGGCTCAGAGCTGACCCCTGGTGGAGTGCCACCTCCACCTTGAATTCCTCAGTCATACCGACAGCACACATCACAACTGTCTTACAGTCATGATACATGTCTTGCACCGCTCTGACATACTTTTCCGTCACTCCAGACTTCCTCATGCAATGCCACAGCTCTTCTCTGGGCACGCTGTCATACGCTTTCTCCAGATCTACAAAGACACAATGCAATTCCTTCTGACCTTCTCTGTATTTCTCTATCAGCATTCTTAACGCAAACACTGCATCTGTCATACTCTTTTTTGGCATGAAGCCATACTGCTGCTCACAAATGTTCACTTCTGCTCTTAGTCTTGCTTCAACTACTCTTGTATGGCTCATCAACATTATTCCTCTGTAGTTAGTACAACTCTGCACATCATCTAAAAATGGGCACGAGTACACTTTGTCTCCATTCTTCAGGCATCTGTTCACCATCTAAGATCTTGTTGAATAACCCACTCAGGAACACCACCGCCACCTCTCCAAGACATTTCCATACCTCGATTGGTATATCATCAGGCCCGAGTGCCTTTCCCCCCTTCATCCTCTTCAGCGCCCTCCTCACTTCATCCTTGCTAATGCTAGCTACGTCTTGGTCCACAACAGTCACGCCTTCTACTCTTTGTTCCTTCTCATTTTTCTCATTCATTAATTCTTCAAAGTACTCTTTCCATCTTGCCATCACACTACTGGCACCTGTTAATACATTGCCATCTCTATCCTTAATTACCCGAACCTGCTGCAGGTCCCTACCATCTTTGTCTCTCTGTCTCGCCAGTCTGTAAAGATCAGTCTCACCTTCCTTGCTGTCAAGCCGAGCATACAAGTCATCATAGGCCTCTTGTTTGGCCTTTGCCACCTTTACTTTAACCGTGCGCTGCATCTCCTTGTATTGCTGTCTACTCTCGTCCGTCCTCTCAGTGTCCCACTTCTTCTTTGCTAACCTCTTTCTCTGTATACACTGCTGCACCTCCCCATTCCACCACCAAGTCTCCTTATCTACCTTTCTTCCACTCGATACACCAAGTACTTTCCGACCTGTGTCTCTGATTATGTTCGCTGTAGTTTGCCAGTAATCTGGAAGGACCTCTTGCCCACCCAGTGCTTGTCTTACCTCCTTCCTAAATGTCATGCAACACTCTTCCCTTTTCAACTTCCACCATTTTGTCATCACTTCAGCCTTTGGTTTCTTCATCTTCCTCACTGCCAGCGTCATCCTACACACCACCAACCTGTGCTGTCTGGCTACACTTTCACCAACCACTACTAGCTAACAGCTAGCTAGACATCTAGCTAGCTGTCCAGTTTTAACTTCCGGGGTAAGCGGACGCTGGCGCGCTTTGGCTGCCGCTGCTTTCCCGCGAAATGTTTTTTACCTTCTTTTAGCCTTTTTAACCTCTTTTTAGCTTTTTTTTAATGGTTCACGAACCTCTGGAATTACCAGACAGTCACCAAACGAACGTTGGCTATCGCTCAATCTCATGATTCCGGTCGCTTATCCGGATCACTGACGAAGCCGCGTTATCATCTCCACCCACCTGTTGCCGCTTTCGAGGGCTAACCTGGCCGCTGCCTCCCTCTGGGTGCTGCTGGTGAATATCATGGCGCTTCTCCATTGACCTGTTGGGCGGTTACAGTACTCGGCGGCGGAGTTCCTGAAGTTCCGCTCCCGATGGACGAGCGTGCCACCGGCGATTCTCCGGTTCCCGGAAATCGCTCGTCGCCCTTCACGGAGGTATATCCACCGTGGATCACGTCGAGGCTTTCACCTCGATGGCTCCAAGAATATCACCTCCCTGTGGTCATCCGTCCGCCAGCCGCGCAGAAGGAGCAGCCGCTCGGTCGATCACCTCTCCTGGCTAGGTCGGCTAATGCGCCTCGCCGTGGGAACGCCACCAGCGTCAACTTCGGCCTCCTCAACGTCCGCTCGCTTACGGGAAAGGGGTGTCTTATCCAAGACATTCTAATTGACCGTAAGCTTGACTTTTTTTGTATAAATGAGACTTGGCAAATGGCGGGAGACTTCTCTGAGCTCAATGGCGCGACTCCGCCAGGCTTTGTTTACATTTCCAAGCCCCGCCTCTCAGGCCGCGGAGGTGGTCTTGCGATAATTTACCGCAGGAACTGGAAAATCCTTCAAGTTTCACTTCAGGAAACCCTATCTTTTGAATGCCTTGCGTGTAAAATTTCTGGACCCTCACCCACCATCTTAGCCACTGTATACCGTGCACCAAAACCACATTGTAACTTTCTAAAAGAATTCTCTGAGGTCCTCACACACCTCTCCACCCTGTCACCAAATGTAATTATTCTCGGGGACTTTAACATCCACATGGACAATTCCACTCTTCCCCTCACTAAAGACTTCACCTCCTCACTCGACAGCTTTGGTCTGCATCAATTTTCGGATTTTCCCACCCACATAAAAGGCCACACCCTGGACCTCATCTGCATGTCTGGCCTTATCCCAAAGCATCGCACGGCTAATGAACTTCCTATAACAGACCATTTTCTGGTTTCATTCAATGTTTCCATCACCCTCTCTCTCCCCAAACCACCCCGTGTCATCACATATCGCAACATCAAGGACATCAACGTTGCCACCCTTGCTGAGATGATTGCCACCCTGACTCTGGACTACAACTCAACCCCTGATGAACTTGTCTCCCGGTACAACACGGACCTCACGAACACCCTCAACGCCCTTGCTCCTGTAAAGTCCCGGCCTGTCCAATTTACTCGTTCTGCACCCTGGTTCACCCCCCATCTCCGCTCCATCAAGACAAAAACTCGCCAACTTGAAAGACTTTACAGGAAGTCCGGGCTCACCACTCACAGGGACATGTACGCAACTCACCTTACCCATTACAAGGACTCTATCTCACGCGCTAAATCACAATATTACTCTGGACTCATTGATTCTAACCCTGGAAACTCACGGGCCCTTTTCCCTCTATCACAAAATCACACAACCCCTATCTCTCTCCCCTCACACTTTTATTCCTCTGAGACATGCAACACTCTGCTTATGTTTTTTAGTGAAAAGATCAACAAAATCCATCAGCACCTCGGGTCCTCTGCCCCCCCCTCTCCCAGCCTTTCTACTCCTTCCCAACTACTTTCCGCTTTTAAACTCCCCCATCCCTCTATTATCTCTGACATTATCACCAAATCCAAGAACTCCTCCTGCCAACTCGACCCCCTCCCCACTATCCTTATCAAGTCCTGCCTACCCTCTCTTCTCCCATTTATTTCTACCATTATTCATTCCTCATTATCAACTGGAATTGTTCCTATTCCACTCAAAACCGCAGCTGTCACTCCGATCTTGAAAAAACCTGGCTCAGACCCAAATGATTTCAATAACTTACGTCCAATTTCCCACCTTCCATTCACCACCAAAATTCTTGAAAAGACAGTTGTGTCCCAGCTTCACTCTCACCTCACTCACAATAACCTCTACGAACAATTCCAGTCTGGTTTCCGCCCCCGCCACAGTACTGAATCGGCTCTCATAAAAATCACGAATTATCTTTTTATGGCAGCCGATGCCGGTTCACTCTCCATCCTCATCCTTCTCGACCTGACCTCAGCTTTTGACACCATTTCCCACCCTATCCTGCTCGACAGACTTTCCACTCTAGGCATCACCCACACCCCTCTTCGCTGGTTTCATTCCTATCTCTCTGATCGCTCACAATTCATCCAAATCAACTCGTTCACCTCACGGTCCTCTCCGGTGTCCTCTGGTGTGCCTCAAGGGTCTGTCCTGGGGCCACTTCTCTTTATTATCTACCTACTTCCTCTTGGCAATATTTTCCGTGAGTTTGGCATTCACTTTCACTGCTTCGCGGATGACACCCAACTCTACCTCTCCAGCAAACCCGACGCCTCTCTTCCACCTTCATCCCTCTCACGTTGCCTCTCAGAAATTAAATCCTGGCTTTCCCATAACTTTCTCAAGCTCAACAGTGAAAAAACTGAACTTCTTCTTGTCGGTACCAAATCCACCCTCCACAAAACTAACAGTTTCTCCCTCACCATTGACAATTCTACCGTGTCCCCCTCCCCTCAGGTCAAGAGTCTGGGTGTCATCCTCGATAGCTCACTATCTTTTCAGTCCCATATAAATAACATAACTCGGTCTGCTTATTTCCACCTCCGTAATATTAACCGTCTCCCTCCCTCGCTCACCCCTCACTCCGCTGCTATCCTTATCCACAGTCTTGTCACCTCCCGCATCGATTATTGCAACGCACTTCTCTTCGGTATCAATCAGAAATTTCTCCATAAACTCCAACTGGTCCAAAATTCTTCAGCCCGGATCATCACTAGAACCCCCTCCTTTCACCACATCACCCCTGTCCTCCAGGAACTCCACTGGCTACCTGTTAAACATCGTATCGAATTCAAAATACTTCTGTTTACATTCAAAGCCATCCATAACCTTGCCCCTCCCTATCTTTCTGACCTGCTTCAAATCTCTGTTCCCTCTCGGTCCCTCAGATCCTCATCCTCCCTTCACCTCTATGTGCCCTCTGCCCGTCTCACCACGATGGGATGCAGAGCTTTCAGCCGCTCTGCTCCCAAACTCTGGAATTCACTCCCACCCAACATCCGTAATATTGACTCCCTCCCTATTTTCAAGGCTCACCTCAAAACCCATTTGTTTAAAATTGCTTTCAATGTCTAGTTCTCTCTGCTATTTTATTATGTTTCATTTTACTTATGGTTTTATTGTTATGTGCTTTGTTCTATTGTTTTTATTGTAAAGTGTCCTTGGGTGTTTTGAAAGGTGCTTGAAATAAAATGTATTATTATTATTACTTTGCAGTCACTGATTTCCTTTAGATGGCGCCGTTGACACAAAATGTAGTCTACCTGTGTACTTCTGCCTCCACTCTTATAGGTCACCCTATGTTCCTGTCTCTTCTGAAAGAAAGTTTTCACAATAGCCATTTCCATTCTCTTAGCAAAGTCAACAACCATCTGTCCTTCAGCGTTCCTCATCTGGAGTCCAAACCTGCCCATTACCACCTCATCTCTTTGTTTCCTGCGCCAACATGTCCATTGCAGTCTCCACCAACTACAACCCTCTCACTTCTCGGGATGTTTTGTATGACTTCATCAAAGTCCACCCAAAATTTCGCATTTTCCGCCAGCTCACATCCTACTTGTGGGGCATACCCACAAACCACATTGAACATCACACCTTCAATTTCTAGCTTCAGACTCATCATTCTATCTGATACTCTTTTTACTTCTAAGACATTTCTAACAAACTCCTCTTTTAAGATAATCCCAACTCCATTTCTGTTTCTGTCTTTACCATGATAGAACAACTTAAACCCAGACCCTAAGCTTCTCGCCTTGCTCCCTTTCCACCTGGTCTCTTGGACACGCAGTATGTCTACCTTCCTTCTCTGCATCATGTCAACTAGCTCTCTGCCTTTACCAGTCATTGTTCCTACATTCAAAGTTCCTACTTTTAGTTCTATACTCTTGCAGAGGTACAGAGTTCTGTTCCAGCTCCGACCTTCCTGTATAGAATATGCATGTTCTCCCCCCTGCCGGTGTGGGTTTTCTCTGGGTAGTCTGGTTTTGGCCCACATTCCAAAAACCCCCTCGATTGTCTCGGTGTGTTTTTGCGAGTGCAAAAGGTTGTTGATAATTGTGTGCCTAGCGATATGCTGGCAACCAGTCCAGGTTGTTCCTCTCTTACTGCAGATCTTCCTTTTCCCATCTTCAGAAAAAGAGTGTGCCACAAGCGGCCAATACTTTTACTATAGCCACCTTAACACCATGGGCTACTGTTTTAAGATATACACGTGGCCTTAAGTGGGTATAATTACTACTGGTTACGACTGTACTGCATTATTGAAAGAAACAAAGTAATCGGACATGTGAATAGAAACCGCTACTGTGACCAAGTTACCCATTACATTCCCACTGCAACGTGGAAATTTAAATTTTCCACTGACAAATCAATGAATCGCAAGATGTGTACCTCCACTCCACTTCACACCTTCTTCAAATTCGACCACATCCTAAATTAAATACCTAGTATTCAGGCGCATCAATAAACACCCAAGCGAAAGTTCACCCGTCATTCTGATGAAAACAAGCACAATAGCAAATGGCCGGATGGATAAATGCATATAATTTTATCAACTAAATCCGCCGTGATACTGCATTTATGCCCTGATTGTTGCCATTATCATATTTTGTCTTCCAAGAAAACCAAATGTCTGTGCTTTCGTTGACCTGAATATGCAGCATAACTGGCTGGCTGACCTGTGCAATTCGACAACTACAGGTTTTCTTTTTTTCCACTCATGATCAAACTGCCAGCTCCTCACATCCTGCTGCCCTCCGGAGAAGGAAGACAGATGCCTCAGTGATTTAGAGCATATTGATATGCTAGCTTTCTGTCCTCCCCTTGTTTATAAGTGCAGCACTGTAGATGACGACAATGTGTTCCATCTTTTATATATGTCTGTGTAAGCTCTCAGTCATACAGGAGTGGTCCATCGATGAGAAGGTTTCTTCAGCCGTCATCTGTACAAAAGTGAAGGTTTCTGCCCCCCCCCCCAACCTGAGAGTAGGGACTTATCATAGCTGTGTCCGGCGCCACCATGTCTGAACATTAGGGATATATAAATGGGGCCGATACGACCAGTCAGACTGTAGTTCGCTGACGAAGCCTCTTGGATAGGAGGCGAAACGTCCGAAACCTTCACTTTTGTACAGATGACGGCTGAAGAAACCTTCTCATCGATCTTTTATATATATATATATATATATATATATATATATATATATATATATATATATATATATATATATATATATATATATATATATATATATATATATATATATATATATATATATATGCATCTGCCAAACCAACCAAGTGCCAGGAAGGAATACATGTGCTCCTTCTGAGACGACATAGCTGTAAACGTGTTGAACAGAATGGCATTCCTGCAAGTCCACACGATGTGGAACACAGAGCAACAAATGAGGTCAGAGGTAGATGATGAGGGTGGGACCGAGGGATTTAGGATGCAAGTGATGAAGAAACATGAGGTGCTTTTGATTTCCCAGTACGGTATTGCTCAGTAAAGTCCATATTTCTCAAGGAAAAGCTGTTTATTCTAACAAACGATAGCCAATCCTATTACAGTAAAGTCTCGTTATATCGATATCGGATATATCGATAGTCCCGGTAATATCGATACTATTTCTATGCACGCACTGAGAAAATTACATGCGCGCAGGGTCGGATATATCGATAGTCCCGGTTATATCGATATTTTTTCGGACTCCCTTGAATATCGATATAACGAGACTTTACTGTAGTTTTATTTCATATGTTACACATAGGCACCCACAAGATATATGGTAATACAAAAAGTAAAACACACAATCATAGAAAATCTACAAAACAACTACAAATAAGCCTAAATTGTTATTACCAAAATCCTTTAAAGGACAACCGACGTCCCCGGACGAGTTGTGTCCATCATTTGTAAAATGTCTTCAAATGACTTCTACTGAGCGTATTTTACAGAGATTCCACTGCATATAGGTATATTTTACGTTTTAAGACTTCTGAAACTGGCCACTTCCGGTTACAAATTGAAGTACTTTTTAGACATTTTAAGTCATTGTTATTGGTGTTTTGCATTTGGCTAAAAATATAATTCTGTGTGTTTTGGGTATTTTAGATGCTATAAAACGCATTTCTGATGTCAGTTAGGAAACAAAAAAGTGCAGTCGGTTGTCCTTTAAGGATTGTTTAATATCAAGCATTGGTTATAACAAATTAATGTACTTCAAAAGTGCACTACACTGGAATAACAGAGATTCAAAGATGAGACAAAGGATGAAGCTTGTCCAGCACGATTACGGCAGTAAACATGCACTAACACACACACACAGACACAGACACACACATACACACACACACACACACACACACACACACACACACACACACACACACACACACACACACACACACACACACACACACACACACACACACACACACACACACACACACACACGCTAGAAAATACAAACAGCTCAGGGAAACTTAATCGGATTGTCATCGCAAAGAGGCATTTTACTCTTGCACAAAGAGAGGGGGCACCACGTGATCCTTTTGTACCAATACTGAGAGAAGTGAAAATTACAGTTTCTCATGTAAGTTTGCATTTTAAAATATAAAGGTGTAAATAACCTGTCACAAATGATTTAACATTACCAAGCAGGACGAGATGTTGAACTTCTTGTGAACCTTTGTAGACGGATATGGGCTGCATTGAGAGAAAGAGAAGAAAGAAACAACACAATTGCAACATGCTGTGGTGTGTTTGAGAGGGCTGTAATTAACAATGAAAGTGTGCTGCATAACTGGATGTAAAGACTCATTGTGATACATTTAAAAGTCTGATCACATCTTCTCTTTTTCGAGACATACATTTTCGAGCTCAGTCTATTTAAAAGCAGTAAAAACATAGAAAAATGAATGGTTTCCTTACCGGGAGCCTGCTTTATACACTACAATTGTCCGGACGTTGTGCGGTTCTCCCCCCGCCTCCTCCCTTCTTTTCTTTTGGTTTTATGTGTGAAGAAAGAGATGCTGAGGCACCGGTGCAGGAGTTAGGAATGGAGATGCGCTAGAGCAGCGGGAGGCTGAGTGATGAGGAGGAGGAGGAAGAAGAAGAGTAGGGAGGTGGGGGCAAGAGAGCATACAGGCTTCAACCAGACTCTCCAGATTGGGTGCAAGATTGTATTGTCGATCCTCATCCTGCAGCTTTTATGGTGTATATGGTGCATGGTATGTTGCATGCCAATCGAATAAATAATGCCTGATTTTTGTCCAACAACACCCATGAATTTATTTGGTTTTGTACATAATAGAAAGCTGAAATGTGTTCGCCTTCTTTCAGTGGAAGACATTGCTCATATCCTGGAAGCATCTTTCGTCGGCTGCTGTCAGGAATCAACAATCACTTCTGACCATTAACATAAGAATCAACAGTGTACCCTCTGTCAATGTCATGTTCTTAGCACATGGGTGGGGCTAAAGGGGCCTGTACTTATGCGTGTGTGTGTGTGTGTGTGTGTGTGTGTGTGTGTGTGTGTGTGTGTGTGTGTGTGTGTGTGTGTGTGTGTGCGCATGTGTGTGTGTGTGTGTGTGTGTGTGTGTGTGTGTGTGTGTGTGTGTTTTTGTAGGCATTTTGGTCATTTTCATAGATGATATATTGCTCTGACTCAGAATCAATGGTTTAAGCGTGCTCATTGGTTTGTACAATGACTGATTTGTGGATTAAGAATCAGAAAGCCTTCAATGTTCCCACAATGGGGAAATTTGCAGTCCACAGCAGCAATTTGAAAGAGGGTGGGGGTGAAAAGATAAAAAACAAAGTATTCTAAGCATAATAGAAATGCCAGAGGACTGAGATGTATACTGTAACTATGCAAAAATATTTCATAAAGAACTGTACATAGTGCAAGTATAAAAAAAGCAAATTCGATTTAAGTAACTGTATTGCATCAACATAAGGTGGCTGTGCTATTAAAACTACAAGAGTGCAGGTTTTTAAAATATTTTTTATTCACATGTGGTTATTAAGAAGCCTGACAGCAGTCGGTCGGAACGAGCGGCGGTACCGCTCCTTCTTGTAGCGCGGGTGTAACAGTCTCCGGCTGAAGGAGCTACCCAGGGGTATCAGGGTGGGCAGGAGGGCCTGGGAGGGGCTGTCCATCATAGCTTTTAGTTTAGCAAGCGTCTGTCTGTTGCCCACCTCCTCCAGAGAGTCCAGCGGGCCACCCAGGACAGAACTGGCCCCTTTGACCAGGCAAACCAGTCTTTTTCTGTCCTGGGTGGTGATGCTGCCTGACCAGCAGACAATTGCATAGTGGATGGCTGAAACAACCACATAGCCAAGTCTTCAAGAGTGACCCCTGAACCCTAAAAGACAAATCATTTTAGAGAATAATTCTTTTTTTCATCCCTTAGTGGCCTGTGAAATGTGAACATTGGTTGAGATTTATAGAAAAAAAAAAAAAAGTTAAGAATCATTCTTATTGGCAAAGTATGTAGAACACAGGGAATTTGTTTCCGGTAAAACACGCTGCACTAGTATCATCATAAACATGTATGTACAAGTGTACAAGTATGAAAGGGAATTCTTAATGTAAGTGGTACCTCTGGGCAAACTAACAAGCATAGTCAAAATGATCAGTGGTAGAATAAAATACGATAACAGTTGTACTTTTGGTGCCGAAAATTATTGAATCATATTAAAGTGATCAGTTGCTATATTTGTAGTAGAACAAGTGTACAATTATTCAAGATGTTGTTTAAGTGTCTGCTGGATTTCGTGCTCATGCATCTCAGGGCTGAGTAGCTGGAAAAGGTGGTGTGCAGGCTCCAGTAGGATTTTCCGTGCCCTTGTCTTTGTTCTTGCAGTGTGCAAGTGCTCGAGAGTGGGTAGAGTGGTGCCAATGATTTTTTCCGCTGTCATTACTGTCCATTGAAGTCGGATTTTCTCCATTTTTGTGGTGGCTCTGAACCAAATCAGGATGGAAGAACACAGGATTGATTTGATGACTGTCGTGTCGAACTGTCGTAGCATCACCTGTGGCAGGCAATCCTTCTTCAGCAGACTTAATTATTGCAACAACAAAAAAATCGCTTTTTTTTTTATTAAATGTTAATTTTAGTAATTTATTTTAAAAATATCAAAAATGTTTTGACCCATTTATAGGAAAAGATAATTGCCCTACTGCTCTTTATTGACTGTAGAGATATATTTTTGTTCAATCCCCTACTAAATGGGTGTCAAACTCAATGTCAGACTTCCAAAGAGCTTGCTGATTATCTGATCATTTGGATCAGTTGTGTCCATTGAGCCTGTTCCCCTGAATCAGGTGCATTGTAATGGGGAGACTTGGTAAATGTGTAGGACGGCGGCCCTCAAGGACCGGAGTTTGACACCTGTGCTCTACTATGACTGGAGGAGTGCTTTTATGTATGCCCTTCAAGACTGAAATGCAGGCACAATGAAATACACTTTAAATGTGAAGCACCACAAACGGACAAAAAGTGACGTTTCTCAAGCATTTGGTGCCTCCAACATTAACAGGCAAAGGTTAAACAATGCCGGTACACACAAAGGACAAAAAGCTGCTAAGAAAACACAAGTGATACAAGAGCCTCCTGTCCTCCTCACCTCTCAGTTTTGATCCCTTGCTTTGCTAGTTTCAAATCCCCAGTTCTGAGGAGCTAAATGCCCACTCATCATCTGGGTAGGATTTGTGTAGGAGAAAGTGTTTTTTTCTTTAGCAAACAAAGAGAATTGTTCAACATGTTTTTCATATCCCTTCTCTCCCTCTCTGTCTCTCTGTCTCTCTTTCTCGGGTCCACATCTCCATACTTGTGTCAAATTTTGACCCAACGTTGATGGAAGAACATGTCTCATTTCACATGACCTCTCACAAATTATTTGTCAACCTCCTTATAAAGAGGACAATGTGGTCTCCAGAATAATCCCTTCATTCCAGTCCTTCCTCACCATGAATGCAATAAGCAAGAGAAAAGAAAATCTCATTCCACCCACCTAGTGTGCCGGCTGAGACAGCTAAATTTATTTCAGCAAACAACCGGCACAGTGCATAACTACAATCAATTACTCTATTATTGGCTGCTCTGGCAACATTTGAAAATTATTTTCAAGTGTGCATGGTAGTTAAAGGAACCTCTGAAGACCAGAGGTTATATATTCTATTGTGTTATTATTATTAAAAAAAACATTAAACACAATCCTGGCATAAACCAGAACATTCATAATACTGTTGATTGGGCAGAGGTTGAGAATGCTGCACTCCCATATCTGTATTGGAAGTTCTCCATTTTGTGTCAGGTGAGAGAATCCATCATAATGTGTATACAGTAGTTACGTGAAACTGGTCTGTGTTTTTGGAATTGAAATGTCAACTGATCACCATCTGGTGGTGAGTTGGCTTTGATGGTGGGGGAAGATATCACACCAATCAGACCCAAACGTATAGTGAGAGTTTGTTGGGAGCATCTGGCAGAACCCCTGTTTAAACTCCCATCTATCGTTGAGTTTTTCTCACATCCTCGGGGAGTTTTCCCACATCCTGTGATAAATGTGGTGGACATTGAGCCAGAGTGGACGGCATTCCATGCCTCTATTGTTGAGGAGGCCACTCAGAGTTGTGGCCAAAAGGTAGCCTTTCAACTCGCGAGTTGAAAATGAACAATCTAAATAAGAAAGCCATTAATCGTCCCAGAGTGGGGAAATTTGCAAAGCCTCTTATGGGGTTCTATCAGTTTTTTAATGGCCTGTAAAACTCCATAAGCAGCTGGTGCGTACCAGCTTTCCAAGTGGAGTTTCAGCTTTCTCGGTTGCCGAGGAGAAATCTCAGGCATGGGAAGAGTTCAGTAAGGACATACAAACTGATTTACGAATGACTTTGAGGAAATTCTGGCCCACCCTCTGACAGTTCATCAAGAAGAAGTATAACATTATCACAGTCTCCGATGGTGAGTAGACTAGCTGAACTGCACCAACATGCCTTATTTAGAGGAGGCAGAGTCTGGGGACTCTGAGGTGGACTCTCCTATCTATGGGGTTAATGTCACAGATGTGGTTAAAAAGTTCCTCAGTGGCAAAGACCCTAGGAAGGATGAGAGCCACCCAGAGTTCCTCAAGGCTCTGGGTGCTGCAGGGCTGGTCTGGTTGACATGCAACATCGCGTGGCCATTGGGAATAGTGCCTCTGAATTGGCCAACCTGTGGAGTGGCCCCTGCGTTTAAGAAGTAGAACCGGATCGTGGGTGCCAACTGCAGAGGGATAACATTCCTGATTCTCCCTTGTAAAATCTATTCATGGGTGCGAGCGAGGAGGGTTCGTGAGGAAGTCGAGCCCCAGATTCAGGAAGAGCAGTGTGGTTTTTTTGTCCCCGCCGTTTAACCGTGGACGAAGCAGGTTCCTTAAGGGGACATGGAAACTTACCCAACCAGTTTACATGTGCTTTGTTGACTTGGATCAGGTGTTCGAGCATGTCCCTTGAGGAGTTCTGGGAGGGTTGCTTAGGGAGTATGGGATACCGAACTCTGGATGCAGGCTAATCGGCCCCGATACCACTGATGTCAGAGTTTGGTAAACATTGCTGGCACAAAGTCAAAATACTTTCCAGTGAGTGTTGGACCCAGGCAACGCTGCCCTTTGTTGACGATTCTGTTTATTTTGCCCCCAATAATTGTATTACAGTGCAGTGTGGTGCCCCTAGCGACGGGAGGATTGAGTTACAGTTCAGTCCAGTGTCCCTTGTCTAAATCAGACAGCTATGGATAATTTCAAAGGGGAAAAATGTTCTTTAAAATTGTTAATCAAAATTGTTGGGGAAGTAAATGTTCACTCTTAGCACAAACAAAACTGATTCCACAAACACAAAAATTCCGTGTTGGTGAGAGCATTAAAATGAGAAAAATAGGACGAATAGAAACCAAAAGAAATTAGGAATAGATAAAAATCCTTAATTAATTATGATTAATTGATACACACATATATAATACATATACAGTTAACATCCGACTTATGACTGGGTTCCGTTACGACCAAACTGTCGTAAGTCAAAATGGTCGTAAGTCGAAATTCATTAAAAAATTTCTATAGACTCAGTGCTAAATGACAACTAAACGACCTGATTGGGACGACACGGGGGCGGGCGGGTGAGGGCATGGGTCACCGGTGTTCTACTGGTTGCCCTCTCCCCATTCTTATCCCGCTGTCCGTGCCACCGCGCGGCCCGCGCGGCCAGCAGGCGTCTGCGGCACCGATGCGACCAACCCGCCACCTCGCCGCGAAGCAGTACGAACCATCTCAAAGAGGCGGCGGCGGCTTCGCCGGCTGTGGGCCAGACGCGGAGTACTCGTCGCGGCGATCCCGTGCACCCTAGCGCCGACGGGCGACGCACCTGGGCTCTTGTCCTGGCTGGCCTCGGGGCACCCTCCCAAAGTTCTCATTGCGCTAGTCCCGCACGTCCACCCGCTTCGATGTCGGTGGTCACTCCCCCCGCCGGTGCCATCACGCGGTCGATTGCTGTGCGAGAGTGCAATGTTGGCTGGCTGGCCAAAATCGTCGGACGTGTTTGTTAAGAAACACTTATTTTGTATCCTCATTTAGTGCAATGCTGTAATATTCTCTGTGAAGATAAATGAGGCATAATGCTGAATGTTGAGCGGATCTGGCAACCAATGCTAAATCCGGTCCTTTGACAGCGATAAAAAAAAAGAGTTCTTGTACAATGCTGAGAGAAGCGGTTTCTCTCTGTACTCTGGCAAATAAACATTCTACTTGTTCGATCTAAACAAGGACCATCTCGAGTCTTTATTCTCCCAAATGCATCGCAAACACGTTGCAGATCTCAACAGCGTTGCCGGGCAGTGTCAGGCGTAAAAAAAGGGTCTGGCGGTTGTGGTCATAAGTACGGGTGGTAGTAAGTCGCGCCGGTTGTAAGTCAAATGTTACCTGACACACACATACACACGCATACACGCACACAGACACACACGCACATGTACAGACCAATTTAACCCCACCCAACAAAAAAAAATAAAATTACTCGTCTCACCCCCGATGGGTGGTGTGTGTCCCCCATTTTTTTTTTAGCCTGGGTCATCTACCAGAGGCCAGGAAGCTTGAGGGTTCTGCGCAGTATCCGTGCTGTTCCCAGCACTGCGCTTTTCTGGACTGAGATATCCGCTGTTGTTCCCGGGATCTGTTGCAACCACTTGTCGAGTTTGGGGGTCACTGCCCCGAGTGCTCCGACCACCACAGGCACGACTGTCACTTTTACCTTCCAGGCTCTCTCCAGCTCCTCTCTGAGCCCTTGGTATTTCTCGATTTTCTCATGTTCATGTTCAGCCATCCACTATGGCATTGTCTGCTGGTCAGGCAGCATCACCACCCGGGACAGAAAAAGACTGGAGCGCCTGGTCAAGCGGGCCAGTTCTGTCATGGGCTGCTCGCTGGACTCTCTGGAGGAGGTGGGCAACAGACGGACGCTAGCTAAACTAAAAGCTATGATGGACAGCCCCTCCCACCCCCTCCTGCCCACCCTGACAGTACTGGGTAGCTCCTTTAGCCAGAGACTATTACACCCGCGCTGCAAGAAGGAGAGGTACCGCCACTCGTTCCTAACGACTGCTGTCAGGCTTCACAATTCTCAATGATCACATGTGAAAAAAAACTGGACACTTGTAAATATGGGTTGTTGCAATATATCAAAATGCATTTCTTGATTCTGCACTATGTACAGTTTTTTTTCTCTTATGGAACGGTTTTGCACATTTACATTTGCACAGTATACAGTTGACATTTTTATTTTGTTATGCTTAGAATATCTTGTTTTCTATCCTATATTTATATCCTATATAAAAGTTTGCAAATTATAAGGCACACCACATTATAAGTTGCTACAGTAGATGCTGGGGTTACACACTGCTTCTTCTACAGGGGGACATGGAGTCGGTGGCTGCTTACAGTAGTTGTGAGACCTGTTGTGGCTCAGTATTCATTCACATGCAAGGCGCACCCGCGAATAAGGCTGAGGTTCATCTTTTGAAGGAAATCAAGGCTTTTGAGTGCGCCTTGTACACCGCAAAATACGGTACAACATACATTTTTAATCTAAGAACGTTTCTTGCTTACTGTGTTGTGTGTTTTATTTTTTTCTTCTGTTTATTTTTTTATAACTACTATTGTGTAATGAGCAGCGAAAGCACATTTTTATTATCCCCAATTTACTATGTTGTGACTGAACAAGATTGTATGCCTTAATTTACAACTTGAACCAAGTAACGACTTCACTTGAATGGTTTGAAGCTTTCCCCCAGTCACTTGGTGTTATGACTTGGAACATATTTGCAACTTACATATTTGTGATTTACTCCAACCTCTGGGGAAGAATAGCTTGTGAGTAGAAATATCTGCGCTGACCTTTATTCCTTGTTTTTCCTCTTTACTTGACTGACATATTGACAAGTGGTCAAAGTTGATAGCGTGAAAGAGGCAATCAAAAAAATTTAAATTTTACCAAAAAAAAACATGTTATGAATGTTTAAAATAACAATTTTGAGTCCCTCCATGTGAGTTTTCTTATATAAAAATGGAATGCCAAAATCAACCGACGAAAACGAAAAAAAAAACAGACATTCAAACAAACAATTGAGTCCGAATTTTTTTCGCTTCCAAAAGGACTCTGAGAACTAACATGCCGGTCGGTACATGACATTCAGCAGTTTGTGCTTGCTGTCCACCAACCATTAAATGTAATTATCTGCTGCATTCATACAGTACAAGTAGCTCAAACGCGGTTCAAATCAAATCTTCCAGTTCCTTGTTACAAACGTTACCTCAAAGAAATAATTAGATAACAGGATATTTCTCGTCTAACCGGTTCAAAGCTCATTTTAGTGTCCCCCCACCCCCACATCCTCATATATGAGAGAAAAATTCCTCTTCAAAGATGCAGCTTATTTCTGTTTTGAGGGTTCGTTCTCGTCAATGTGTAGAGATAAAATGAAGAATGCTTATGGTAAACAGTATCATTGCACAAGGCGCGGAGTTATTCAATCCAACAAGAGTGTGTATCACAACATCTCTACTTCATCCTCACAACTGTCTGGTCTCCAGACTCTCAATCAAATCTTCGTAAAGCCTTTGAGACCTCCGGTAAAGGCGGTTTTATTTTATTGAGAGCATTTGATTAGCCCCGGTCTCATTTGGTTTGCCCCTCAGGAAATCACAGCCATCACTTTTGTTGTTGCTACAATTTAACCAAACACCTTCGGGCGTCTGTCTTATGAACAAACCGTGATTAAGAAAGAAACGCCCTCAGTGGCACACCTCCCATCCGTCTATCCATATCTTGTCTGGGTTTTTATTTTTATTTTTGGGGGGGAAGCCAAAGACCCTATTCTCCCATGCCATCCCTTGTACCCCTTTTCTCCCTTTGCACTTCTCCAGTAAAAAAAAAAAAAAAAAACAAAAAAAGTGCATCGAAGATGCTCTATGGTGCATAAGTGGTGCCATTAGCTTCATGCCTGTGCTTTCCCAATAGTTATACCTGTACAGCAGTCGTCTCATCTGCTTCCCTCTCTTGTTGTTTCTCACATCAACTGCCCCACATGTTTGTGAACATCATGTTCGTCAGAGGAATGGTTCTTGCAAATGAAGGCACAGTGAGCCTATTTATGAAACACTCAACGGATATGCTGATTCCATGAAAAGAGGATGATCCGGTGCTTCGTGTTCAAAGACTTGCGTGGGTTTCATACAAAAACACGGCATGTGATAAAATTCTGAGAACATTACATGTTCATAATAAATTCCCCATGCATAAATCTCTGCACACATGAAGCCAATCCTTTCGTGCAACTAAATGCTGATCTACATTACATGCTTCAAATAGATGAAAGGAAAGGTTGAAAGACATTGTCGTTTACCCGGTTTTACCAAAATGATCATCTTTGGATGCAAAAACATCGACACAAATGCCTTTTGCATTCAGCGGTTGCCGTTGATGTTAAGGGGCATATAGGAGTTACTCTGAAATTCAATATCAATTCATCTCATATGTACTGTAAATAGACGAGAGGGTTGGGGCGAGCTTTGCATGACTATACAAACAAAAATAGTTGAAATGAACGGTTTGGGCATCTGTTTTATGCTTTTTTTTCATCCTATGTGGACGATTGCACTCCATTGTACGCTGTTCTGAATGTGTTATTTCGATGCTTCAATTAATGTCAAGGCAGTAAATCATACCGGTTACATGAAAATTGGCATGGCTAAGGATCCAATGTCATTGCTTGATGACACCTTTGTGCTACCCGGGATGAGAATTAAGGCTGCTACCCATCTGGCATGTGTTGATCCACATGACTTTCATTTAATTAATGTATTTACTGCCGTGACATACCACTCTTAAGTGTTTGAGTGAAGTTTGACATATTTTTGAACTTATTTTTTTGAGAGAATTTTTTGCTGTTGTTTTAATTTTCTTTTGATTTTTATATCTTTTTACTTATGTTTCCAAGTAGAGTTATTGTTTCATATTATCAGTGGAAGTCAAAAGGACTCCCGGCACGACCATTCGTTGTTGGGTCATTGTATGCAATTGTATGCATTGTGCATTGTGTATGCATTGTATGCTGTGCATGTGTTTGTTTCACCTTGGCGGACTTTTACTTTTGGCTTTCTTTTGATACTTTGTATTTTTTCTGTTCAGATGATTTTGATGTTTTAGATTTTGTTCCTGCTCCCTCCTGCCTGCTTTTTGGGATCCACAACCGCCATCACCACCTTGCAAACCGTGACAATTATATCTTAAAAATTGCTTTGATTTCTTTTAAAACTAAACCTTTTAGACACGCAGATCATTGAAGATATGCTACTATTAGGATGAGCCATGAAAAAAATCACCGATACATGAGATTATCCAGCATCTGCCTGGATTCTAGATTAAAGAATTCATTGTAAATTAAACCCTTGTACAATTTATAAAAAAATTATAGAAACTTCTGGGATTAAAGTCCAATTTTTTTTCCTGAATCATAGTTGTATAGTTCTATCTGCTATTTTATTGTGTATCATTTTACTTATGGTTTTATTGTTATGTGCTTTGTTTTATTGTTTTTATTGTAGAGTGTCCTTGGGTGTTTTGAAAGGCGCTTGAAATAAAATGTATTATTATTATTATTATCATTGTCACTGATCATACTGCTCGACGTGATGTTTCGCATTGTTGGGTTAGTTGTACCATCTGCAAGTTTTTTTCTGCAACACGTTTGTTTCAAAAAAGGGCATGGGTAGACATAAAAACTGTTTTTCGTTTTTTCTAGCGACATTTTCAAACAAAGTCAATGCATCAGTCCAGTAGCCATCTGGTTTGAAACTCATACAGTATATACAACACTGAAGATTACTGGTGATGGTTTGGGATAAGACCTAGAACGTGCACATTGATGTACTGTTTCTATGTCTTTTATCTTAATCAAAAGATCATGCATACTTGTCTGGCCTGCATTTAAAGTGTCCTTCAGGCAACCCATATTGAAGTACAGCATTGGTGGAGAAGAGGGGGGTTGCATAGTTGCTGTAGTCTTGTGTTCATCAAAAAGATCCCCTGGATTAAATTTTAATGTACTGTACGCTGCCACGTTGAATGGAATGGATGTGACGTCAAGTTGTCCATCCATCCCTTGCACCCACCAGTCAATATTGAATGATGACAATCGATTAGATTGTAAATTTTTGAATCTGCGATTGGCTGACAATGAGTTTAGGGGGTACCCTGCCTCTCTCCCACTGACAGTTGGAATAGGTCCAGAGCACCCGCGACCATTGTGAAGATAAAGCGACTTGGATAATAGATGGATGATTAATATTAGTACAGCACCGCTCGCTCGTCACTTCCAAATAGGAAAGTTAAAAAAATGAAGGCACATTATTGAACTATAATAATTTTAATAGTTCAAATTGTGTTTTCTCCAGACAGATTCATGCCACCAAACTGTAACTATATAACATGCTGAAGTTTTTCACAATGTATGCAAGCGTGAATAGCTACCCGTATTTGTAAACATTTTCTTTCCAAGAGTACCAAAATGCCGAAAAAGCATGTCAAGTGCTACAGTGCATAGCGTCCCTTCACAATCTTCAAATTGCCTGAGTGCCTTCAATGTGTAAAGGTTATTATGAATAGCACCAAACCCATGGACAAGTTCAACCGGTTTCTTTCGATCTTAAGGCCATGGATAAGCATCGTTGTACTACTGAAGTATTTTTTGGCACAAACACATACCGTATTTCGGGTTTTGCACAATAGAGCTCAACATGTATGACGTTAAACTCTTTTTATTTTATATTTCTGGGGGTTTTATAGTGATGAAGGCCTTTTTGATGAAAGGAAGGAAACATTTTCAGTCACAAAATTTGTTTTTCAGTAAAAAAGTGAAAACCAAAGCATGTAAGTGAAAGTGAGTTTCTGCATGTTTCATAAAAGAGCTGAACGTTTGCTGGTGTGACATGCAAAATCCAAGCTTTTACTTGAATGGACAAAAAAAAAAATCCCTTTAAGCAGGTGTCAACTTCTCAGTACACTCGGCATCCAGTTTGACCTCTTTGTTTATTCTCCGTCTGGACCGAGAGGCCGCTTGCTTGCTATTTTGTATATTTCTTGTCCTCTTCATCACAATCACGGCAACAATCAGTCCAACCACCACTATCACCATTGCCACTGCAACAATAGCAAACTCAGAAGTACTGGAGGTTTTTCCGGACAAAAACAATTTGGTTTCCTGTTTGAATATGCACTTAGGTGTTTCATACCAGTATTGTCCATCACCATATTCTGTGTTTTCATAATCATAGTCATCTGCGAGGACATAGTCAAAGTCCGCAGAGTCTGTTTCTCCCAATGCGACGCACCAGTAAAAGACTGCATCTTTCATAACAACTTTAGACAGTACCAGAGAGAACGTGCCTTCTGATAGAGATATCCTTCCTCTCAGATCCTTTGGGACTTCAATCGTCTCATCACTGGAATCGAGTATGAGCTTATGGTCGCCTGCTGAGTCTGAGAACCAAAGCACCCTCTTGGGATCCTCGTGGTCAGCTTCACATTCCAGCAAGATATTAGCACCTTCAGTACACAGTTTTTCTTTGGGATGCCTTCGTGGGCATAGAGAGAGCGAGTATTGCAGGTCAAGTGTAGCTGCGACACATGAGTACTCGCCACTGTGTTTGTTAGAAACAACAGGAATCACCAGCGAGTATTGTTCGTGTTTGTCTGATACATACATCTCATTGTTCCTCACGCTGCTAACATTTATATTCCCCAATGGTGTCTCCCATAGCTGATTATTGCTTTCAAAGGGACAAATCAGTTCTACTCTGTCCCCCACTGAGGCAAAGATTGTCCTCCTCTCACTGTGGACGGGTTGGTACATATTCTGAAAACTGCGACACTCCGTTCCATCGGTCACCAGGCAGTAGAACTGCTGTTTTTGTTTCAGCAAAGTGTTGTCCAGTAGAAGCACTGTCCCATTGTTTCTTACAGTTACAGAACGCCGCAGCTCACTCACCAGTGGGTCTAGTGACACACTAGTATCTAAGAAGAGTTGGATTCTGTTCGACTGCTGTACATCGTAATACCAGCGCACAGACATTCCTTCCATGACTCGGGAAGAACTGTTGCATCGCAGCTCAGTCTGGCCACCTCTCTCATCCGCAATAAACTTTTTGGCTTCAATCTCCTCATCGCACACGATGAGTAGCTGCGACTGGTGGCTGACTCGTGTTTGATTCTGCCAGCACTCCCGCCTATAAATCCCAGAGTCCAGATGTGTGAGCTGACGGAGTTGCATCCCAAGCAGATGATCATGATTGTAGATGTGGACGCGATCCTGAAGGTGCACAGGAGAGGCGGAAAGCTCACGGTCATCTGAAGAGTTGCCAAGCAGCTGGTCTCCTTCTGGCCCATCTCTATAAACAACCATATAGTCCACTCTAAAACAATAACCCAACTCAATGGTGGTATCAGTTGCTCTGATCGTGGGATCTGGCTCTTCACTGTACACCTGATGAAGAAGAGAAAAAATGGAAATTTGGAGGAATACAAAAAGACCCATGTTGTTTCACACGCAGTGTTCGTCACAGAGTGAGAGTGTGGTGACACTCAACCTGCTATAAAGCGTTCGCCTCGTGTTGTCACTTAAGTCCCGCCTTCGGGGAAAATGTCTGTGTCTTCAAGAGCTGTGTGCCGCCGGACATACCTGGAAACAAATATCAACGGTGGAATGCAGGAAGATAAGTTCATGCACACACACACGCGCACACGCATTCACACACAAACACTCTCTCACACACACACACACACACACACACACACACACACACACACACACACACACACACACACACACACACACACACACACACACACACACACACACACACGCACGCACACACACTTCATAATCACTTTGTCATATCATCTAAAACAACCAGCTCTTTTGTAAGCTCCACGTTCTTGGAAGAAATACATTAATGCAGTATATCAATGCTGGTTGATGTTGGATGATTGAATAATGAATAGACTTTCCAGTCATGTCCACATTTCCATTGTGAGCAAGTAATATGCAACATTTTAACTGTGACAAGTCAAGTCAAGCCAAATAATGAAGTGGTGTCTCTTTTCATAAAATGTAACCTTGAAGAACAGGTTCAATCCAAAGAGTTGTTGCGATGACACTTTTGAGCACTTTTCATACTGTCACACAAGAAAGAGTAAATATTATTTCATGTTAACATAATAAATGACTTCTTTGATTTCTGTTTCACTTTATTCATTTTATGTCATGACTCCAGAGCACCGTATGTACAATTACTTGTGATTGTCGAATGACTCGATCCATCAAAAGAGGTCGTCATCGCTTCATTGTGTGAATCATGCTACAATATGTTTAGAGCCAACAATTAAAAACACCTTGTATTTTTATTTTTATTGCAAGGGTATGTAACTGTTTGTCATTTGCAAAACAAGAATATGGCTGTCGGAGGGAGTGTTTCTTTTTGTTTTTTTTTTTTTTAACGGAGGTCTCATGATCGGTTACAGACCTGTACTACAGGGCAATTTAAACATGATTTTCTTCATTCCAGGACAGAAAGAGGATGACAGCATTTTTTATTAAAAAAAAAAAGATCCCAATTCATGCCCGATTTATAGCTGAAAGTTCTGGGTTTGATTTTGGCTAAGGCCCTCCTGTGTGGAGACTGTATGCTCTCACTTTCCCTGTGCGGTCGTTTTTTGGATTTCAAAACATGCGTGTTACGTTACCTGAAAATCCAAATTTGCCCTTCGGGTTGAGTGTGAATTCAAATGGTTGTTTGTCGCTACGTGCCCCAAGACCAGCCGAAGGTGTGCCTTTGGGATAAGCTCCAACTCAAGTGCAAACTGAATGGATACAATATAGAAGGATACCCTTCAAAAGGTTTACTTGTGTTTCAAGCTATTTTTTTAGAACTGAGCAGGAGAAGAATTTCAGAAGTGAAGTTTGATATTCTCTGTTACTTTAAAGATTGCATAGAAGCAAAGAAGCTGTCGACAAGTTGACTGCAAATGGGATGACGAAGAAAGTTGTTTCCTTAGATTAATTCAACGGAATCAATCGTTAAAATCAACCATGTGGACAATCCTTTATTGTAAACAATACATAGATGGAGCCAACTCAGGCCTCTCAAGATATAAAGTGTTCAAAAAAAACTGAAAAAAACCAGTGACCTGTTTTCCATTCAGGTAGTTAATCTGTTTACTTGTACATAATGAAGTCAGCTTCCCACTCGGCACAGCTACCGTGCTGTTGAGGGAACAGCTTGCAGAGTTGGTGATCAAGCATCATGATCAAGAACCAACTGTGAGAAACTCTCAATGTGCTCTCACCAATTCAACTCAGAGCTGATTACCCAGGGTATATTCATCGACACACATCCTTCAGGCGCACCAGCTGCTGTTTAATATATGGTGTACATTTTTTTTGCTTCAAATTATTTTTTGTTTATTGTTTTATTTTGTATCAGAACACTATTGCTCAAATGAAATGATGGGAAGTTGACGACAAAGAAAAGAACAACACGTGAAGGATTAATTATACATGTGGTAACAGACTAATTCTCTTCAAAGCAACACAGGAAATGAGAACACCAAGAGTAAAGAAAAGATATCACACAGTAAATGAAGCATATAAATCGTAATTAATTCAAGCGGGATCTTTTATATATTTAAAAGAAAAGACCGGCAATGTATTATTATTATTATTATTATAAAATCAATCCATCATTTTCTATACTAGATTCAGGGGGCAAACCTACCATTAGCAAGCACAGGGAAAAACGTCAACGATCCAAAGATCCCATAAAAACGGATTGATTATGTTTTATTTGAATCAGAGCGATTATTACTGTTTCAGTCTTAACATGCGTACATGTAAACACATCAAAATCATGATCGTTTGTAATAGCTTGCTTCCTTCTCATGCAATGGAATGTTCATTTTCTTGCTGTGTATGTGAAGGGCTGTATGACTGAATACACCACAGACAGGGATCACAATCCCACTTAACTTTAAATGAGCGGCAGAGCTTATTGTATGAAGAATCATAGATGCTCGCATTCACTTATGGACAGTTTCGGGTCTCAAGAGTCTACTAAGAACTGCCATGTTACTGTCATGTGGGATCAAAATCCGTGCATTTGCCGTTGAGCAAAGGAGTTGCACACGACTGAATGTAGACACGTGTTTATTCACGTGTTTATATAGCTGGTTCAAACATAGAAATGCAGTGAAATATACTTGACAGGAACACCCCCGGGAGGGGGTCCTGTGCACCTGCTGGGTGATATGTTTGGTCCTAGTGCACACTATTCGCCCCCCCCCCCATACCCCCCAAAGGAAGGTCAAGGTGAAAACTTTGCTGGGGGCTTGACCAGCCTGCCACAACGGCTACACAATACTTCATTCGGGCAAGTGACCCGGATGAGGCCTGAGTGGAGGAACGACACTCAACCCTTGCATGCTGCAGTGAGGCTGGTGGTATCGGAGGGCATCCGCGACGTGGGACCGAGGCCGGCAAAATGTCGCCCACAACTAAATGAGCTGGTTTGAGTCGGTCGAATGAATAGCCCTCCCTTCGCCTACCCATATCGAGCACAAAAGTATTTTCACCGTGTTCGAGCACTCTAAACGGGCCATCGTGCGGCGGCTGAGGGGAGAGCGGTGGGTATCGTGACGCACGAAGACAAACCGGGCTGACCTAAGAGCAGACGGAACAAATACTTTGGGGACACAATGATGAAATGATCCTGGAGTCAGAGGGGCTCTCCTGGCAAAAAGGGGAAAGAAGGTGCACCTGAAGCTTCAGGCAGAAATTCACCAGGAACGCGGAGTGGCTGACCGTGCACTAACTCTGCCGGAGCGGCGTTAAGGTCTTCTTTTGGGGCCGAATGTAACTTGAGCAGGACCCACGGAAGCCGGTCAACCCAGTTACCGTCCTGTCGCGCAGCCCGTAGCGCGGCTTTAAGTGACCGGTGGAAACGTTCACATATCTTGTTAGACTGCGGGTGTTCGGCCATGGTGCGCAGTACCTGCACACCCAAGGAATGCGCCATGGCCGACCAGAGCTCGGACACAAACTGGGGGCCCCTGTCCGAAGTGATGTCGGCTGGCGTGCCGAAACCCGCGACCCAGGATGACAGAAACGCACGGGCTATATCTGCCGAGGTCGTGGAAGTCAGGGGGACTGCCTCCGGCCACTTAGTGGTCCGATCGACAATAGTGAGGAGATGTGTGCAACCCTGCGAAGGAGGGAGGGGCCCGATCATGTCCACATGGACGTGGTCAAATCTCCTGGCCGGAATCTGAAAAGTTTCCAGGTTTGCCCGGGTGTGCCTGTGGACTTTAGCGCGCTGACATGCCACGCATGTAGCTGCCCACTTCCTGACGTCCTTTCATAGCCCCAAGTAGTTTGACTGACGCCTGGAGGCCAGTGTGTGAGATGAAATGAATAGAATCAAAAATTCGCTGACGCCCATCCTGTGGATCCACAGGACGAGTACGAGCCGTAAACACATCGCAGAGGAGAGCGGAACCCCCTTCACACAGTGCCACCTCCTCAAGTTTCAGGGCCGTGCCAACCGTGGGAATGAAATGCTCTACCCCGTGTTTAGTATCGGCATTGGAAAAGGCGGGAGTAGTTAGACGGAAAAACGGTTAGCAGACGTTCATAAACGTTACCTGACGTTAAATAATTTGCATAAAAAATCTGTGCCGATTATCGAAACTGTGATCGAGGCTACAATAAAGTTCCACTTGAGTTCCCGTCCGTGGAAGCACACAGTCACCGACCTGCAGCCAAAGTTAGCGATGGGCGAGCCGTTAGCTGCGCACAGTTGAGGCCTGCATCCACCTGCCGTCTTGTCCGCGGCAGTGGGCGTCAGCAGGCTGACTTGCGATCGCTGTCCACAAGAACCACAAGAAAACGTCTACCTGACTAGGAGTCCGTGATGAAAAGCAGCTCGCTTTCGTTACAGAGGGGTTCGGCTGTCACGCTTTGCACGGGTGAAAAAGCGCTTCCACATGCTGGAACCACAAAGCCGGGTCGCTGTGCCAGAACTCGGGCCGCCTCGCGGCGGTGGCGGCGGATGCGAGGTGGGGCACCGGTCGTGACGACATGGCCGATGAAGACACCTCTTTGTCGGTTGACAGGAACATTTTAAACGTCGGGGTCACCAGTGTGGCCGTTGAGAAAAGGAGCACACACGACTGAATGCAGACACGTGTTTATTCCAACGGCTAACAAGTGTATCTGGTTCCAACATAGAAAATGCAGTGAAATATACTTAACATAAACACGCCCCCTCCTGAGCACCTGCTGGGTGAGATCCCTGGTCCGAGTGCCCGCCTACATTTAATTTTAGAATGTGTGTACTAGTGGTAGCAGTATGCAGGTGATAAGTAATACACAGTTTTCCTCACTACTAATGTGTAAATTGTACTAGCATGCCAAGGTTTTCTCATTCGAAAAGGATGTCAGATTAATCATTAAAGGACAACCAACGTCACTTTTTTGTTTTTTAACTGACACCAGAAAAACGTCAAAAGTCAAAGTCAGCTTTATTGTCAAATATGCTAATATGTGTGACATACAGCACAGATGAAATTACTGTCCTCTCGGACCCAGCATGCAAGGCACTTATAATTACTTAACAAACATAAACATGAAAACGCTAATTTGCCGGGAGAGGGGAGCCGCTGCGTGTTCACGCGCCGCCATCTTGGGGAAATTTTTTTGGGAAAAAATAACAAATATGACAACACAAAGACACAGAGTCATTCATTCTTCAGGACTTGCTGTACCCTCTTTATGATGACATGAAGCAGTTCTAGTTGAAAGAGGAGAGGATCAAAGCATCCATGTCAGCAGTGGATCAGGGACGTCATGGTGGAATTTGTACGTCTACTACAAGCTAAATGTTGAAAGCAAACACAAAGCTGTAGCATCCATTGACGAAAAGACATTGTCTCACATCTCCTGTCCCACATAAATCCGCTTCAATTCCAAGCCGCGACAGTTCCACATACGCATCGGCGCTCTGCGCTGACGCTGCTTTCTTCTTATCGCGGGCTCCTCAAGCCATGCATCCATCAACCGCAGACTGTCCAACAGCACTGACCTTTCCGCTAAACAAAGCGGGGCTGTGAAGATGCTGCCCATTACAGGCGCAAAAACGTTTTCTAGGATCTAAAATACCCAAAACACGCAGTATGATATTTTTAGTCAAATGCAAAACACCAATAAAAATGACTTAAAGTGTCCAAAATCTGCAAAAAATTGAGCTGCGAATTGGGCATTTTCAGAAAGTCCTGCCCCCGGTTTGTGACGTCACGCCAAGACGTCTTTCATTGCTTGTGAATCAAAACAATGGCTTCAGATTCGGAGGATATGCTTTCTTGTTACACATCCAGTTATGAATATGATTCAAATAGTTCTGAAGAGGAAAGCATACGTGTTTGCAGTTAAAGAATTATATGTACCATTTTGAGGCAACATTGGGGGAAAATCTCTCACCCAAAAAAAAGAGGCACAAAATGGCGACCTCCAGTGGCCACCTCCGCTTCCACAGGCTGATAAATTCCTTATATGGTGCTTGGACGCCCTCTTCTGGCCTTCTGGCGGCCTTTGGGTGCAACACGAGGTCCCCAGACCAAACAAGTACAGCAAAATACGTTGACGTGATGGAAGGACCGCTACAATGCGTCTTTTTTACGGTCAAAAGCCGGTCCTTTAGTGACGTCACGTACGGACTCGTCACAAACTCAAAAACAAGACTTCCTGAATATTCAGCGCAAGTCTTAAAACGTAAAATATCGCTCTATGCGGTGGAATATTTGTAAATTATGCTCAGTAGAAGTCATTTGAAGCCATTTTACAAATTATGGACGCACCTTGTCCGGAGACGTCGGTTGTCCTTTAAATGACTTTCCATACAAATAACTCAACCTGTGTGGCTGTACACTGTAAAAAAATGATCATTAGCATTCTTATAGGTAAGAAAGTAAATAATAAAGTTGAGCACAGTGGTTTTGAGCATTTATCAGTATTGTTATTTTAGTCGTATTCGGAGCAATGGTACAAGCAGAAGTAAAATGAGTTTTTAATTCAGAAGAATCAAATCTAACAGCAGAAATAGCAGTAGCCTGTAGTTGTCGCTGTTTCATGTGAAATGGACAAGGCGGGAGCAGAGAATGTTGCAGAAGCATCCGTCGTTGTACGTCACATCCGCTGACCGCAGTTGCAGGTAATGTTTACTATGCTCATCTTAATGAACATTGTCGTCAGTTTATACGGGAAGTCAACAGTTTTGGTCTGAAATCGCAGCGGTATTTAATTTGTTGTTTCTTTCCAAGTTCTAAGATCTATGCGCTAACAACCTGAATGTAATAAACAAATAGATAATACCGATCTTTCCTTGTAAATTAGTGCTTTGACTGATAGTTTTTTCTTTTTGCATTTTTTACGACACACGGCTTGTGCAAACTCTGAAATTAAAATAACAACGGTTGTTTAATGCTGCACCACGGTGCTTAAACCATATTTGGCAGCAACAGTATTGCATTTCGCCGTGGACAGACACAAAAACGAAAAGGCAGAAGTAAAGTTAATACACAGTGACGTGCGGTTTTGTTTTTTTTCAAATGGCATGCAAACACCACTGCAAACAAAACACGACAAAAGTAAACAAAACCATTGTTTTTGACTCGCTCGTGGAGCTTATAGAAGTAAATCTGAGGTGTGTCTCAGCAAATCTTTCTGCATACTTAATATTTTCCAAATAGTTGGCAACATACATTAGGTGACAGTCGCATAATTGCGTAAGAGACAGTAACATATATTAGGTGACATAATCGCGTAAGAGACAGTACCTGATCGCACAGGAAATAGGAGTTCCTGACAGATAATCATTATACAAGAAGAAAAAAAGAGGAGAGAAGAAAAAATAGAAGAGAGAGAGAGCGGGGGGAGGGGGGTGCCAGGGGGTTTAACATTTCATCGAGTCTGCACAACATAGTGAAATTGACAAAAAAAGAGAGTGGGGGAACACCAGATGAATCGGCAAGCACATCATCCTATGCCATATTTCATCAAGAAATCATGTGTTTTGATAGCGTTTGGGTCGGCAGATGGTTGAATTGTTTTCTGATATAGTTTCATTTCATTTTGAAATATTACAAATAGGGGTTTCCTCCCACAAAATTTAGATTTATGAATATGATGTTTGGCAAGAAAAACTAATAAATTAATAATAAAATATGTATCGTTGGTCTTGTTGTAATATCCAAACAGCATGTCTTTGTAATGAAATATGAACGGAGAAGTGATTTTTACATACATACATTTTTACAACATATTTGACAAAGTGTTTCCAGAAGCGAGTATTTTCGGGACAAGCCCAGAAGAGGTGAGTTGCAGTTTCAGGCTCAACTTCACAAAATGTACAAGATATATCCTGTAAGGACCGTATCTTATGTTTAACAGGATAGCAACGGTGCAAAAGTTTGTAGGTTATTTCTCTTTGTTTGTTTGAGATGAAAAATTTATATGGGAGGGTCCAAACCTTTTCCCATGGGATATTTGGGACATATGTTCTCCAGTGATGAACAACGTAGGGAACCGTCACAAAAGATTTTTGAAACAAATGTCGAATTGCACTGTTCCGATTTCGAGCAATTGATGAGGGCTATTTTTTCCCAACGGGGTTATATATCCAAAATTGTGATGTAATGTTTTGTAAAGCTTCACAAAGGCTTCAGAATCTCTCTAAAGTTTCTTCTCCTGCTTCATAGGTGATCAAGATAAGGCCACACTTTCATCAATGCTGCGCTTCATCTCCAGATCACTGTGCCTTCAGTGCCCCCGTGTGACATCTATATCTTCAAACTTCAGACCATGTGGGACACTCAGTTCAGCAGAGAACCAACAAACTGTGGAGGCCCTGTATGGTCTTTCTGTCGACATCCAAAAGGTGAGAAAACTTAAAGGCTGGGTACTGCAACATAGTCCATCTTACACAAAGCAGGTTGCAGATTTATTGATGGACCTGGGTGCCTCAGGGACCATCATTTCTCAGATTTTAACGGTTTACCCAGAGGCTGTACTCTGCAATCCAGACCAAACACTTGCACAGAAAGCGCTATGGCTGTCAGTGTGTCCCAACCAGAAAGAGCTGGTTGGTATCATCGAGAAATTCCCAGCCTCATTCTTCACCTGCTCAAGTCACCATGACAACCAGCGCAACAACATCACTTTCCTTCAAAGCTTAAACCTCAACAAGCGTATCATCACCAAGCTTATGGCCAGTGCCCCGCAGAGCTTCAGTCGTCCAATAGAGCAGAACAAGGACATGGTTCGCAGCCTCCAGCAGACCTACCAGAACCTTGGAGGAGATGAGGCCAACATGAAGATCTGGCTTCAAAAGCTGTTGAGCCAGAACCCCTTTGTGCTCCTTAAACCACCTGAAGTCCTGAAACAGAATATTCTCTTCCTGCAAGAGAGAGGTTTCAGCACAGCTGAGCTTCTCTACCTGCTCTCCAAACTGAAGGGCTTTGTTGTTGAGCTGAACCCGGACAGCATGCGCCGCACCCTGAACTACTCTCGGGACACATTGGAATGCTCGGAGGCAGAGCTGCGAGACATCATTGAACGCTGTCCAGCGTTACTCTACTACCCCAAAGATATTCTGGCAGAACGCTTCCAAGGGCTCCTCCGTGTCGGAATCAGTATGCATCAAATTACGCAAACCCCGACTGTGCTGGAACTGACCACGCAAATTATTCATTATCGCATCCAGAGACTAAAGTCACGTGGTTATGATGTAAGGACTGCTAGCCTGCATGTTCTTTCAGGTACGAAGAAGGACTTTGAGATGAACTATGGGAAACTTCAGCTATGCAGACAGCGACCACTTTTTAACCCCGTTGCTCCTTTAACAGTAGATGACTAACAAATATATTTAACAGACACTTGTTCTATCCACCTCAGCACCGTCAGAAAGGTGTTTGTGTAACAACAGGTTTGGTTTTGGAGTTGCGTGAGAGGTGCAGATGTAAGTGCACAAATTGTGGCCCCTTCATGAAACCAAATAAGCTTGAAAAAAACAGGAGTATAATTTAAAACCTCATTTACTCTTCTTTGGAAATTGGTCTTTGTGAAAGTGCTGTACCTTAAAGGTCAAGCGACCCCTCTGGACAAGTTGTGTCCATAATTTGTAAAATCACTTCAAATGACTTCTACTGAGCGTATTTTTCAAATATTCCACAGCGTATAGCTATAGTTTACGTTTTAAGACTCGCACTGAATATTCAGGAAGTGTTGTTTTCGAATTGATGACGATCCCCACGTGACGTCGCGTTTGGAACGCCCCTGACTTCGTGTTGATACATGTTAACGGCGAAATTAGAAGGAAAACACATACATAACGCGATGGTGAATCGTTGTGCGTTGCACCAAGACAACTACTGTATTTGATATTCGCTGACACAAATTCCCAGCAGACAAATCAGCCCATTTCCAACGGAGCTTGGGCGTCATCTTCTGCATTTTCTGTGTGCTACATCGCTGTCATTGACGGCTTGAATTGATATGGGAGGACTCCGTTAATCGATTGCAAACATTTATGCTTTCCTCTTCAGAACTATTTGAATCATATTCATAACTGGATGAGTAACAAGAAAGCATCTTCTCCAAATTTGAAGCCATTGTTTTGATTCTCGAGCAAGGCGTGACGTCACAAACTGGGGACGGGACTTTCTGAAAATCCCCAATTCGCAGCTCAATTTGTTGCAGTTTTAGCACACTTTAAGTCATTTTTATTGGTGTTTTGAATTTGACTAAAAATATCAGCCTGCGTGTTTTGGGTATTTTACATGCGATAAAACGTTTTTTCTGATGTCAGTTAGGAAACCAAAAAATGGTGTTGGTTGTCCTTTAAAGGTGAGTTAAACTTGAAACAAATTGAACTTGGAAGGCTTTAATCTGTTCTGCAGTAATACAATGTATCAAATTATTTTAGTTCTGGCTATGTTGGTTTTGCACACATTGTGAACTTGATGATGACTGGCATCTCAGATGAAAAGAACATGTCATGAGAGGATTGTTAAAAAAAGAAAAAGACGGTAACAAACCTATTGGGACAACTGTCTTTACGTATTTACGAGTCTTGAGCATAAAAGGACATTTTCTGTGCGGTCTTGAGCAACCTCCCCAACATCTAGGTTCACAGCTGCAGGCTCTGTATTTGCACCCTTATAATGAGTGTCAATTCCCCATGACCCGTTAAAATGAGCCCAATTGGAAAACATATCAATTAACCGTCATTACAACTGGTCATACAAATTATGATTAAAAACCTTGATAAGATTGTGATAAAAGGCCCCATTGCGTGTCTTATCAATGATTGTGTCTATATATTTGTCAGCGCGGAATATCCACATGAAAATTTTTGTGGAGCTTCAAACCTAAAACCAGTGTGGTCGTCGGGGATGAGTTGTTTTTATGTTTTTGCTGATGAAAATTACATTGAAGAAAATAAACAACACTCTTGCAGTGTGAAATGATATACTGAATGTGTAATAGCATTTTCTGTTAAAGTGCGGCCACTGGCAAAAGCAAACAGCCCCACTTCACATTAAATTTGCATACGCTGAATTTTGCCTTTGTCAAGTGTGTGGCCGAGTTTCAAGAACAAACAAACAAAAGTATTTCATTTACAGTCTGTGAAAATGGGTCTGTGTAAGCTCTCAGTCGTACAGGAGTGGTCCATCGATGAGAAGGTTTCTTCAGCCGTCATCTGTACAAAAGTGAAGGTTCGCTGACGAAGCCTCTTGGATAGGAGGCGAAACGTCCGAAACCTTCACTTTTGTACAGATGACGGCTGAAGAAACCTTCTCATCGAAAGTCTGTGAAAATGTCTCATTTTACCACGATCTTGCCAGAACAGCTGTTTCCCTTTGGCAAGCAGTCAGAGTTTCAGTTACTTTACAGATGGGGACAATTTATTATGACCCACTTCACCTGGAAAATGTTCAATGCTTGTTGTTTTAAACAAGGGCACACAATGAGATGACGAAAAGTTGTGTGGATTTGAGCTGGAACTACTTTGGTGTCACCTTGAACCAAGTTTCGAAGGTGTCTATGCAAAGAGGGACTGCAACAGCTTTAAATTCATTTGAAAACACATGCACCCGTGTGTTTTTGCTTTTCAGTTAGGAAAGGCTGCATTCTTTCTGAATAAACAAGTGCGCCATTCTCTGACATACAGTGTGCTTTTATTTTTAGAACCAGTTAAATCCCCTTAAAACGTGTCAGAGCACTTTTGTTTTTCCACCTAACGAACAAAGAAAGAAAGCTAGCACTTGAGGAGGAGCTAGAAGCAAACATACATGAACAACTTCCACTTTCCATCTGCTGCCGTCGTCATCACTCAGCATGACTGTGTCGTCATGGTGATAGCCGCTGAGCACATCTGGTGATAATGCATGTGAGCTCAGCAGATGGATGCTTGAATAGGAATCATATTGAGACCATTCACAACAGCAAAGCCTCAAGGGGGGCCTGGGTGATGCTTCACATAGACCAGGGGTGGGCAAACTTTTTGACTCGCGGGCCGCATTGGGTTCTAAAATTTGACAGAGGGGCCGGGCCAGGAGCATTTAGAGGGAGTGTTTGGGCCGGAAATACTAAACCTAAAGCATTAAAGGACAACCGACGCCTCCCGACAAGTTATGTCCATAATTAATAAAATCACTTCAAATGACTTTGACTGAGCGTATTTTACAAAGATTCCACAGCATATAGCTATAGTTTAAGTTTTAAGACTTGCGCTGAATATTCACTAAGTCTTGTTTTCGAGTTGATGACGATGCCCATGTGACGTCACGTTTGGACCGCCCCTGACCGAGAAAGCGACACACAATGCATTTTGGGTACTTTGTTTGGTCTGAAAACTTCATGTTGATCTGTGTTGATGGCGAAATTAGAAGGAAAACACATAAATAACGCCATGGTGAATCGTTGTGTGTTGCACCAAGACAACTATTTGATATTCGCTGACACAAATTCCCAGCTGACAAATCAGTCCATTTCCAATGGAGCTTGGGCGCAATCTTCTGCATTTTCTGGGTGCTACATTGCTGTCATTGGCGGCTCGAATTGATATGGGAGGACTCCTTGAATCAATTGCAAACATTTATGCTTTCCTCTTCAGAACTTGAATCATATTCATAACTGGATGAGTAACAAGAAAACATCTTCTCCGAATCTGAAGCCATTGTTTTGATTCTCGAGCAAGGCAAGACGTCATGGCGTGATGTCACGAACAAAGGGGTGGGACCTTCTGAAACTGGCCATTTCCGGATTCATTTTGAAGTCATTTTTATTGGTGTTTTTCATTTAACTAAAAATATCAGCCTGCCTGATTTGGGTATTATAGATGCTATAAAACGTTTTTATAATGTCAGTGGGAAACACAAAAAAATGGTTCCGGTTGTCCTTTAAATGTAGTGTGTACAAACCTCATAGCACAGTAAGAACCCAATTTATTAACTGTCTTTCAAATCTGAAAAATATCCCTGATCAGTTAATAAATTTGTCTCAAGGAATATGGCGTTTACATACTATTTCACAGATACTTGGAGGAGGAAACGGAAATAGATTAAAATAACATATGCACTGTGATTCATCAAGATTGTGTCTGTTTTTAAGTTTCCATCGAAGGGGCAAAGTTAAAGAAATCAACATTTATTGAAAAATGGAATCACTTTCAACATTCAAAACATATTATTCCACAACGAAATATTCAAGCTCAATAATACCTACTTGTGTTAATTTCCATCAAATCATAGATGGTTTGTCCTGACCGCGCGCTCAACAAACTCCTCACTGAAAGCCCTCGCCTTCACGCGCAAACAATACACGTGTACCGTCGCCGATCACACAGACATCGGCAACCTGCAGTGAAATTTGCATACTCGGCACGGCAGCCAATCAGAAGCCTGCTTCTTTCTTCCGGACTTTCGCAAGCGTTATAAAGTCGTCCAATTGCATATAATTTTCCAAAATAGATGCACAGAACCTCAGCCCAGAAGAAAGATTCAAAAGAGGCTAACAACATATGTGACGCTACAAAACGTAAATTTACATTAAACCGTGACTGTAAAGTATACGTGAGACTTATGAAAGGGGCTTAGTGGCTCGTAGGAAACAATCCAAACGTTGCATTGTGCACCACAATGACGATCGACTCCTGCAGCAAAATCTAGCCATGCACATTTAACGTAAATTAAGCAAGGTAGTATTTGTACTCTGACAATGTTTTTTAATGTGATTAGTTGTCTCATTGTGTTTCAGGTTGTGAAAGATGGGGCAGGCAACTTTTCAGTTATCTGCCCCGTTGTCCGCTAACTTTTTGTCATGAGTTTCAGACGCTGTTTTTACTATAATTTGGGCAGGTTCGGCGGGCCGGATTAAAAAATCTAACGGGCCGTATGTGGCCCGCGGGCCGTAATTTGCCCATGCCTGATATAGACCCATCAGCTGATTCATTTTACACATCCTTTATTTTGTCATGCTGCGTGGTTGAATCATCTTTTGTACACTTGGTGCAGGTAATATACTATTGATATCATCATCACTGTAGTTAATGTTTTTGATCTCCAAAAAGAAATGAACCGCGTTGTTGTCACTCAGCCTCATCAGATCAGGATCATCATCAAAAAATTGCAAAGAGGCACTATACAGTTCCATTTGGGCTACTGTTCAAAGAGAACTGTATAGTGCCTCATTTTATATGAAGGGATTTTACTTGAATTTACATTTACCACAATTGTATATGCAGACTTTCTACATCTCATCGGATGAGACCCAACCTTAAGTGATGTGAGATAAAATTGGGAAATATAAATTTGAAGTGTTCAATTAACTACACTTTTATTATTGTGGGAGTACCTGATTCAGGGGTAGTGTGATAAAATGGCAGTCTGCCTCATACCCATATCAGAATCAGAATCATCTTTATTGCCAAGTATGTAGACACGCAAGGAATTTGTCGCTGGTAGAACGCGCTGCACTGGTATAAGAAAAATTAAGGCACTATACAGTTATACAGTATTTTATTAGAACCAACCTGTGTCTGGTCTCCCTTTTACAGTATGGTATTGGCTCAGCCATGCCATAAAACACACATAAACCCTAAACACAATCATAGTTATCCCGAATCAATGACTATTTGGATCTACCGAGCATGCTTTGGCGCTGCAGATGGAAGCAGATGACACAGGGTTTTGGTTGGCTCCAAAGAGACAAAGCCATCCGTGTTCACTTGTCCTTTGCTGACTGTCCCTCAGTGGCAGAGCTGAGCCAGAGAGGTTGATAAGGGTGACCATAAATTGTCCTTTTTCATTTCCGATATGGCACAGGTTGATTGATGTTAGTTGTGCTAAAACGATTGCTTTTAATGGGGCATATCGCGACAGAAACAGATGACATCTGCAATTAGAAGCAATGAATTCCAGCTGAAGTGGGAGCGTACATGTACTGTGGTAATAAATACACTATATTTGAAATCAGTTTAAGTCAATGTCTTTCAAGGTCATAAGTATAGACTTAATTCAAAGGCTGCAGTAAATGTTACTTCAAAAGTATTGAACCATATAATGGTCATTGTACGATATTGTGCAGTAGGTAGTGGTAGAAAAAAAACAGTCCACTTTTGCAGGTAAAACAATCTCCACTCTGGACTTTCTGTAAGTATGTATCAGTTCATGGAAAAAACAATGTTTTATTGCCGACAGCTGTTCGTGCTT